>NC_060064.1:22350945-22656383 GCF_020283565.1 Trifolium pratense | reverse complement strand
CTAACACAACAAGATGAACCTGGTATAAACAAGATAAGATTTCAGTAGTTGTATTCTGCAGCACAAGTATTGAATCAGAAATGGGCAGAAGAATGGGGTTTATGCTGTCACGTGTCATTAAACAACGCATGTTTATAGATGGGATTCAATCCGTAGACAAGTGATGTATCAGGTGAAGTCTCTCACTCAGTCTAAGTGATGTATCCATAGCAGAAGATACAACAAAACAGTTATCCCATAAATCTACATCTTAGTATTAAAACATGTTCATGTACATTGGAATCGAATGATCTTATTTTTCAGCAATGTCATGAACCAAGAGAAAAGAAAACACACTCTGATACGATATAGGTTTTTGCCTATAAAATTACATATGCAAAGTGAATTCTCATCAACACCAAACAGTCCTTGACTATAAACAGTGGTAAGATGTGATGAATCGGAACCAACCATCAAACATGCCTCGAGCTTTTCATTCGTATCGGGGAATCTGACCCCCCATTACCCTCCATGGACCCCGATAAAACGTTGGTTTCATGAGAGGAACTGCTTTCCCAGGGTTCTCTTCCCAGTACTTTTCCTGCAATATTGCAAAATTCATTATAAAAATTAGTATTTCAAAGATAGGTTCTCCTAATGCATTTAAAGTTAATCGCACATAACACACATTAACATGCAGCAGAAATTATGGAAAATGTCACACCAACATGATTACAAGTGACTTTCATTTAAAATTCAGCAATTGCTAACATCACAATGAAGTATACAAATCAGTAACCAGGTATCAAGTGACTCTAGGGGGAGCTATCTGGTTAATTGGCAAGAAAGTTGTGACCCGTAACGAAGAAAGGTAGTTATAGTTGAGGGAGTTAGGTTTCAAGAATAATCCCTTAGAGGTTAATGGTTGTCATTTTATTTGCATACATCATTCTTTGGCACAAGGTGTTAAAGAGCAAGGTAAACAAAAATGTTCAAATTAAAAAGTGAAACTGTTTTCCCTACAAATATGATTTTAACCTTTCAGATTTCTATGCTAGTAGAGTAGCAGCAAACATTAGCAGAAGAAGGAACATTTTATTCGCACAAGCCTACTTTCATATACAGTACAAGCATGGAAGAACACAGATAGAGCTGAATTATTTTCTCTTCATCCCTAATATGTTTGGTTTTTTTGTTTACCGACACCGGACACGACACGTCGACACCGATAAAAATTTGAAAAAATGACATAATTTAGTGTAATCATAAGTGTCAGTGTCGGACACGGACACCGACACGTGTCCGACACTGACACGCCTAATCTGAGGAGTGTCGGTGCTTCCTAGCTTATAAACAAGCTAAGCACTTAGTCCTTTATTGGTAATGTTGGCTACATGTTGCACTCTAGAAATAAGTACACCACAGATACTGGTCCAAAAGGTGTAAAATGATGTATAACTCTTAAGATACAAATAAGAAATAAAACAAGAATCCCCCCTTATCCCTTACATCTCATGTTAGGGAGCAAGCATGAGCAACCCAAGATGCTCAAAAAGATCAAATGCAAGAGTAAACGGAAAGGTGTCATCTATTCATGGAGGTACTACAACGTAAGTCAAGATCTGGTCTAAATTTTATTATTAACTCCCTCCGGTCCTTTTTATAAGAGACACTTCACCTTTCTAGATTCATTGAATAATTAATGTATCTGGTCTAGACCAAATACATTAATTATTCAATGAATCTAAAAAGGTGAAGTGTTGATTATGGACCGGAGGGAGTACTCTTTTAAATTCAACCCAATGGCATGTATCTTTTGAGCTTTCCACATGTTATAGTTTTAGTGGACTGGGTGAGATTCTGACAAAGGGTATGAGAAATTATCATATAACTCAGCTAAAATGAGAAAATCATCTGTGTCTACCATTTTCATGCAAAAATTCAACCATAGTCGTGTTTTACTTATTATACCACACTTGTGATTTTATAAAATGTACTAATGGGCCTATTCATAATATTTATGCACTACTGCATACTATACTATGAAGTTTATGTATAAAAATCCAATTCAACACAGATTTCGATCCTAAATAGGAAACCGACTAAGTGTACAGTGTACACCATTGTACCATACTGATTAAAGTTCTGTTATGTATAACATACATACATGTACATGTATTGTGCACCAAACCACACCATAATCTATGCAACACTGGCTAAAGGTAAAGCAATAATTGTAATACTAGTATTATTTTTCATAGAAAGTTATATTTATAATCTCAACTAAATAAATAACTTTTTGTAATGTCTCATCCTACTTATTCATCGTTATTGTGTTCTTTTGTTTTGACTGACATCAACTAGCACAAGAATGACCTTTTCATCCCATATTGTTGCCTGTTGAAGAAATGGCATAGCATCTCCAACGCCAGCCAGAATGACTAAGAAAAACGCCTTGGAACTTAGTCTAGCACTAGAAGAAATGGAGTTCCAAATCTCAACACCTAAACACAAATTCAATAAAAATGCATATAACTGAAACCATAGTAGTTAATCCCGGATCCCGGAGCGGAGCGGCCAGCCCCAAAACTGGGATAGCGGCATCCCGGGGAGCGGGATGGCCGGGATGCCGCTATTATTTTTTATTTATTTATAAATTACATAAATAATACTATAAACATATAATTAATGTAAAATTAAACAAACATCTCAAAATCCATAAAACATTCATAAATTAAAAATTAAAAACACAAATCTCAAGTCTACAACACCTTCTTCATCTTTGTCAAAAAAAAAAAAAACACCTTCTTCATCATAAAGTAACTAAAAATTACCAACAAAAGTCAAGCAAAATAAATAAGCAAAAGTCAAGTCTCCAACACTTAGATTAATAAAGTAACTAAAAATTAAAACTCGAGTTCATCATCAAAGTCTAAGTCTAATCATCCGAGGTTGAAGAAGAAACAACAGATGAAGGTTGAAGAAGAAACAGCAGATGAAGGTTGAAGAAGTTTGGATCTTGAGAGTGAGAGAAGATAGTACGATAGCGTGAGAGAAAGAATGAATTGCGGCTAGGGTTTAGTTAGGAGTAAGTAACAGTTTTAAAGGTAAAAAACCAATTTTACCCTTACTAAAATGAGTGAGATTTAAAAAATGGCCTTTAAAACCCATGAAAACAAAATCTCAGTCCTAACCCGGGATGACAACCCGGGACCCGCTCCGCTCCGGTCCACTGGGAACCTGCTGGGATCCCACCGAGAAGCTTAGCTGCGCCGCTCCATCCCATCCCGTCCCGGCAGAGCTCCGCTCCGCTCTGCTCCACCGGGATCCCACTAGGATCGCCCGGGATTGACTACCATGACTGAAACCTTGTATTTCCTTTTAGAATCTATACATTACAATTGCAAGTTTACACCTCTCAAAATCCTAAATTTGATGTGGCTCATACACAGATAGGTTAATCCAGTGTCTCCTCAAAAGGATGAGATTGAAATTTTACCATCTATCTCTAGTACAATGGTTGGCAACTTGGCCAAAAAAAGAAGAGAAAGACACGTGACTAAAATGCAATCAATATCAAAAAAGGAATGCTGAACCACAAGAATACAATAAAAGAGATCACAGCGTGAGGATGTATCCAAGAACAAGCAAACACAAAAGGCACCGCAATGTCAGAATCTGAAGGCTAACAGAGAATATGAATAATTAAAGCAGATTTTTTGTAATGTACTAATACGATTCTCTGTTAAACCACCAAAATCTAAAGCAGCAACAAGTCAAACATAATACCGAAACACCTTTTGTAATGCATAAAATATGAACCATAGTCGTGAGTGTAAGGTTGTGAGTTCGAAATTTCGAATCCCATTGTTCTTTATTTTTTATTTTTTTATGCTTTTCTTCAATTTGTAAATATTACTAGTATTTTTCTTTTATTATTATTATTATTATTATTATTATTAAAACAAAAAGCCAAAAAAACAAAAAGCCAAAAAAACAAAAAGTCAAAAGGGGAAGGGAGGCAGTACGGAAAGGAAGTTTTCATTTCGCTCATCAAGAGCATTCAAGCAGGGCAGGGCAGAGCTCAGAGCAAATCACACAAGAGAGGAAGGTTTTAAATGCATTGAAACGGATTAAAGGATGAATTACAAACAAATCAAATCAAAATGGAAATTTCTCATCCATTCATAAATCCAAATTGAAGCCATACAATCCCATTCTTTAAGTAATCCGACCAGAATCCCTTCGCTTATGAATAGCAGTAGTTCTACAAGAGAACCGGCAGCGGTGGTGTGCGACGGCGGCAGCGATGTGCGATTCCGACGATGATTGATTCCGAAACAGCGGCGGCGGAAATGTTTCTTCTGCTCTTTCTCGTCCTATGATCTGTTCTTCTTTCTTGCTTTCCTTTCTTTAATTTCTGTTTTGGTTTGTTGACGGTGGTTTGAATTGATATTGAAGAAGGATGGTGATAAGTGACAACTGATAACGGTGGAGTGGTAGTTTTGATTGAATGTTGATGTTGAAGATTCGATAAAAAAGATGGAGGTTGAGGAAGGAGAAGCAGTGCGTGCTGCATGCTGCTGTTCTCTTTGTTTTTTTATTTTTTGTTCTCTTTTTGGTCAGATATTTGGGTTCTCTCTGTATCTGTGCTTTTTTGTCCCCCTTTCCCTTGTACAACTACTGCTATTTATAAGCGAAGGGATTCTGGTCAGATTACCTCGGCCGCCACCGCCACCACTCCAAACAAGACTCACCACCGCAACACCAATATCTCACCAAAACTCCGAATCCGCACCGAACCACCACAGTCGCCGAAAAACAGCAACAAACCGCCGAAACAAAGTCCAAATTCGCACCAGCACAAGATACGAGATCCGCACCAGCACAAAATCCGAACCAAAACAGCCCAACACCGCAACAACAGCAACTTTCCGGCGCAGAGAGGAGCAGCAAACAGATGAGGACCAAAGAGGCTCAGCGATCGACAACGGTGAAACGGAAGAGCTCGAACAAAGCCACCAACTAGCAACAACACCACCATAAACTCCGGCGAACGGAAAAACGCCGGCGAAACGAGAGCAACAGAAGCAGCCTGCTCCAAATACCACCACAACAAATCAAACCCACCAAGCCTGAAGCAACAACGCCAGAATCGAAACAGAACAAAAACCACCGAAACGCAAAAACCACCGATCACCACCACAAGGAAGGCAGTGGTGGCTGAAACAAAGAAACGCAAAAGGACTACGCAAAAAACGAAAGCAGCCCCAAAACAGAAGACAGAAAATAAAGGCTAAAACAGAACCCGAAGTGAAAACAGCCCCAAAAACAGATAACCACTGTCGAGACCACCCAAAACCACCGTTGCAGTGATGTAAACTTGGAGCTGCAGATCTCAACAGATCTGGCATAGAATCAGAGAACCAAAGCATACACCAATCACCCAACCAAGAGGAAGACGAAGGAGGAGAGTTAATCGGACCATACCGACCCTTGCAGCGACGGCAAACCCAAAAGCGAGCGGCGACAGCGGCAGCGACGAAAAGAGAGCAACAGGGCTACCGGAATCAAAGTGTTAACAGGCCGACGGGACAAAGACGGTGGTGCGGAGCAACAAACTCGTCGCACCACCACCGGGGAGGCTACATCAGAAAATCTGGGTTTGGATTTTTAGAGTTTGAGGGAGGCGGGTTTGCTTCAATTTGAATTTATGAATGAATGAGAAATTTCCAATTTGGTTTGATTTGTTTTTAATCCATCCTTTAATCCGTTTCAATGCATTTAAAACCTTCCTCTCTTGTGTGATTTGCTCTGAGCTGTGCCTTGCCCTGCTTGAATGCTCTTGATGAGCGAAATTGAAAACTTCATTTCCGGGATTGATTCACGCGTACTGCCTCCCTTCCCCTTTTGACTTTTTGTTTTTTTTTTTGGCTTTTTGTTTTAATAATAATAATAAAAAAAAATACTAGTAATATTTACAAATTGAAAAAAGCATAAAAGAATAAAGAACGACAATGGGATTCGAACTCACGACCTTACACTCAAAACTCCTTTAACAATTTTACAACGACAATGGGTTTAAAGGACATGACTGTTATTGTAAACTAATTTTACAATGACATCCAATAAAAATCTACTATTTTGCTACAGCATCCCAATTTTATAACAACATTTTAAAATTAAAAATATACCATTCAGAAATAGAGGCTCCTATTGGATTCAAATGTAATAGTCTATGTTCATTAAACAGTGTTGTTAAATAGAAGCTTATAGTGGCGGTATGCAGCAGAATTTTGACAAACCATTAATGTTTCACGATACGCTATTTACTAAAAATTACTACAAAATATTGTCAAATAACTGCTATAGTGGCTCTAGAGCACTATTTTGCAGCGGAATTTTAACAATCTGCTATTTCCGCTATCCGCCATTGACAACATTGTCATTAAACTTTTTCACAAACCCATCAATTAGATGTCCTATGGAAGTTAACCCTAAATCCCCAATTGAACACTGAATTCCTTCAAATAAACAAAACTAAAACACAAAGTCTAATTCCAATACCAGCAGTACTCAGATTCAAAATCAGGAGGAAACAAACAAACTACTACTTGTTTCACACAACAAAAACAAAAATAAAAAAGTCCCTCACACCCAACCATAATTGTTTACTTGAAATTATTGGTATCAATCAATGCCATAGTTACAAATTACAATAAACAGAATAATAAAGAAAAAATAGAGACACAAAATTGAAATGGAAATAGAACCTTGTAGAGTTGTTCAGTGATGGCAGCACCAATAACCCCAGTGTAGAAAGCAGCAACATAAGTAACAACAACAGGAGTGAATGATTTAGGTCTTCTGTAAGGTTCAACCATATCCCAGAGAAAGGTTTTCTCCCATTTTGTGAACAAATAATCTGCATATTTTCGCCACACATAGCTCGACATTTGCCCTGGGACACGATGGCTCGACATTTCCCCCTGAATCCAAGGTTGTCTTAAACAATTGGGAGACCCTGTTCTGATCTTAAATATTGGCCCCTAATAGAAAAAAAAAAAAAAAAAAGCAATTTTACTAATTGAAGCACAAAACACTTAAACTAGTTCAAGCTAATATCAACCTCCTAGATAGTAACATTAATGATTAACATATTTAAATTGTAATATGATTGATACTATAATGATTTTATGCAAAATTGATGCAACAATAAAAAAAAAAAAATTAACAAGTAGTCAACAATAACATCACAAAATCAAAAAACCTAAAATCACAAAACCTTAGATTAATAATCAATTAATCATACTTGTGCGAGAGAGACAGAGAGAAGGGAGAGAGAGGGTACCTGCGCAGGCGGTTTGAGAGGAAGAAGGGATGGCCGGAATCGGGCGGTGCAGCGGCTTTGAGAGAGAGAGGAAGAAGAGTTGGACGTCTCTGAGAATGGAAGAGTAAGGGCTTGTTTGAATTAGTTTTTAAAATTAGTTTTTCGTTTTTTAAAAGAGAATAAACAAAAATCTGTTTGGTAATTAAATTTTTAAAAATTGTTTAGAGATGGAAAAATGAAAAAAAAACTCATTTGGTAAGCTAATTTTTAAAAACAGTTTCGAGCTCAGAAAATGAGAAAATCCATTTGTGAAAATACTAAAAATTAGAGCAATGCAAATAAAAATAAGTGAATTCATATCACTAAATGAGCTCGAAAATAAAAATAAGCATTACAATTAGGTTTTGCCACCCTATCAGTTTGTCACGCGTCCTATGAATTTTAATTTTATCCTTTCGCTACTTAAAATAGAAAATTTTGAGCAAAAAACACCTACATGAAATTCAAGATTTTTACCATCCTTTACTTGAATAGCGGATTCTGTCCGCTATTTAAGTAGCGAACATTATCAAAATGTGAAATTTGAGAAGAAAATAAAGCACCCATAATATGAAATTTTCTCATTTTTATAACATCTGTTACTTAAGTAGCGAACGTTATCAAAATGAGATTTTTCATTAAAAAAAAAAAAAAAACACTCATACCATGGAATCCGCTACGTAAATAGTGGACGGAGGTATTTTGGTAATTTTGTAGTACGTGCGAGAAATGAACTTTGGTGGCAAAAGTAATTAGCAATGCAACCAATTCAAGCTCAAATGAGTGAATTCATATGACTAAAAAAGATGACAGCTACCAAAAACAGATTCACTAGTAACACGATGCTATCATTTTCTTCTTGGCTCTTCAGAACCCTTCTATGCTTCTTGGATACTGCTTCTTCTGGTGACCCTTCTGTTTACTTTGATTGAGCTGTTTCCTACACCACACTCTCCCCACTTGGAGTCAACTTGCAGGTTTCTTTTCCTTTTCCCTTTTTTCTTTTCCTAAGTTGATTTTCCTTCATAAGGTGTGTCTCGTGTCCGAGATATCGAACATGTGTTAGTGTCTCACAGTGATATGAAACCAATACATTTTATTTTCCTAAGTTAGGTGTCTATTGCTATAGTGTTAGGTGTTGTATGTCTTAGTGTTACAAACTAAAATGATGGCTAAACCATCCTCTCCTGCAATTGTTTTACTCCAAAGTTCATTTCTTGTTGTACTTCTTATATTGTTAACCCCTCATGTTATGTCCGGTAGTTAGGGCTTGAATGTCCAGGGTATTTGGCATGTGGCTGGATGGTTGTAGGACATTGGTGGCTCTTGGCGGTATATTTGCAAAAGGCACTCTTATGCCTAAGTTAGAGTTCTTTTTTAGCACAACTATTTGTGTTAAGTTACTTCATTTAAAGTCAGGTTGTGTTGTTAAATGTCGGACCGAGTTTTTGACAATTGTCATAGCCAGTTTGTGAAAGGATAACCGCCAATGTGGTGCCATAGGGCTGCAATGCCATGCTTATATGGCGGAATTTTTGGGCTTCTTCCATATTCCGCTATACACCATCGACAATATTGATGTTGGGACCTGAGAAGAGCTTAACACTTTGATTCTCCTAATTTAACTTGTTTGAAGGTTTTTTTTTTTGTAATGTATGTACTAAGTACACTTGATTTCATTCCTTCGCTGTTATCAGACTCGTGCACTTAATAGAAAGCTATTCCTTGAAAATCAATCTTCTTCTCCTCATTGAGTGAAAACTTTCAATCAAGCTCCGGGGTCTAATGCTTTTTCAATAGTCACAAAGTCAGAACATACCCAATATATAATGTTACGATATACTCAGTAATTCGTAATATGATTCTCTATTTATTAAAATTTACTGTATATTGTAATTATATCAGAAGTAATTAATTTTATGTGTAATTAATTTTAAGTTTCTCTGTCTCCTATCCCATAGGTATGAATAGGACCACCTACTTGTACTTCAAATATATAATGAATTAAAACAAAAAAAAATACAATGAATATATAAATACAGTAATCTCTTATATCTTCCTAATTTCTACATATAAAAGGTCCTCACAATGGAATTCCCAAAATTTTCAAAACCACAACTAACTTCTAATATACAAAAGCATACAAATATATAAATACATGTAAACACTATTATTTATATCACTGAAGTATGAAATGACCATATAACCTATAAATCTACTTCCCCTAGCCACCTCTAAATTGTTCGATTAAAATCGTACAATCTACGGTCCAGACTTTAAACTCAGTATTTATTTTTCAAAAATTAAAATCTTCATTGAAATTCGGATCATATGTGGTTGACTGCGTGCAATCACACCATATACAATCCAAATCCATTCATAACTTTGCCGTATTCTTGCAAATTTGGCTTTTGATCTCCATATCAGGAACACCAAAAACAAATTGACAATTAGACTTAGCAACAATGTGTTTCTTGATGAATCCAAGAAAAGTAACTCTACCAGGAATCCTAGTAACTGTTGCCAAAGAGAGCTCACCACCCATCAAATCACCTATAAAACCTGTCATATTGGATGCTAACTTATCAGCTTGAAGATTAAGTCTACAAGGAAGAATACTAGAACTTCTTGCAGGAATCAAACCAGGATAAATATCTGTCTCTCCAACTTCAACACCTTTATACATCAAAAGACTAATTCCATCTGCATGTTTGAAACTGGCACGGTTTCGATTCTCGACTTGAATCTTGATATCAAGAGTAACATTGATTTGTATGTTAAGAACAGGAAGTGTTACACGAGGTGATATACCTTGTAAAGTAGCTGAAGAAATCTTTGTTATTGGTTCTTTTGGCTTGAAAAGTGTTAAGGCAAGAACAACACAAACTGTGACTAAAACTAATAATAGAAATAATAGTATGCATATGCAAGTCACACATCTGTGTCTTCCTTTTTTTGGTGGAATCATCAAAGCTTGTTCTTCTTGGTATTGCTTATTTTGTGTAGCACTCTTCATGGCCCTTAATTTTGACACAATTAAACTGAAATTGAGAAATGATGAAATGGATATACTACCATAAGATAGTGAAGATTTTGGATGAATAAATGAGATTTGATACGTATGGTATGGTGAGGCTACATATATAAGAGTGACATTGTGCCAACCATATTAATATTATTATTAATGAAGTGAAAAATGTATATGTAAAGGGTAGTTGGTTGTTGTGGGGGTCCAATTGAATTACTATACTATGCAGACTGAATGAGAGTAAATGCGCAGCTAGCGGATCCGTGTTGTAACTGCCAACAACACTTTTATAGTATTGGAGTGGGAATAGGTAGGAATTAGATAAGTTAAAGAAATGAAAAAAGAAAAGAATAGTACAAAACGACATACTTCAGCCTATAAATAATATGACAAAATAGAAGTAACTGAAATATCTATGTATTCGGATCTGTAAGAGAAAATTAAGACTGACTCTATTTCATCTTGCAAGAGAGATGTTGTTATCAATTGAAAAATGATAATTAGTATTTTCTTTTAAATAAATAAAACAGAGACATTTTTATATTTAGTTAAACAAAAATCAACCTTCATGCCATAGAGAAATCTTTAAGACTTAAACAAACCTACTTAGGTAAACATCAATACTCTTTCCTTCCAAATTTATATCTTTAAGCCTTAAATTTTTAAACTCATTGTGAGATCCCGGGTTCGAACTCGGGTCATGACGTTCGGCCTAACAATTTCGGCATTTTACCAGTTGAGATAGGACTTATGAGACACATTTTTTGACTTAATGCTTATAAAGAATGCATCCATTTGTCCATTTAACCTAAATTCAAAAGAATGCATTTATTGCATATGTACTCTGTATTCCATCTGGGGTAGTATACACTGTACTTGTAAAATTATGCAATGCAATTGCAAACAATGACTTGAGAGATGTAAACATGCCAACAATAATGTAGAAAATGGACTATACAACATTTAATTAGATTGTGACAACAGAACAGCATGCACCTAAAGTCCAGGATCAGCAAAACATCCTCTGTTACAGAGCATCATTTTTCTGCTACATGAGCTACTACATTCCTCTAATTAGAACCTGCAGACAGATAACATAGTAGCAAAAACCAGGCAGCTTCCAATATGGAGAAAATAAAAAAGGTCTAACCATGACTCATAGCATATCTTTGATTTTCGCCTTTCCACAAATCAAACCTTTAAACATAACTATTTGATTGACTGTGTAAAATTATTTTACAAATCATATCCCCCTTTCGGTAACGCTATCGGAATCCCTATCCATTTCACTAAAAAATAAGTGTTTTTCGTCTGGGCACTACCACATCCACCTACACACAGTAAGGCTAATCCCTCTCTTCCTAAGATTTTCCTTAGTGGTATCAAGCATAATTAGTATTTAATTATTATCATTATTATTTTAGGATTTGTATAAAGTCTATAGAGTCAATCACCTTAATTGTTGGAGATATTTGTTCCTTAATTTACTCCAATTAGGTTACTATACTTGTGTATATATACACCTCTTGTAAACTCTCAAAAGTAATGCAATATACAACTTTATTCATTCTCTTATATGGTATCAGTTGGTAACGTTCCAGCCCTACCCTGTTAAACCCGAAAACGCCGTTTTTTCACCCTTTGCCTCCCATGACTTCCGATGGCTCTCGCTCCATAGCTAACCCCTATGAACCCTCCAAACCCTTTGCGTGTATCACCCTCAGCGGTGTCACCAAGCTTCTCCCTACCAATTACCTCAATTGGAAACTCCAGGTAGAAGCCTTCCTTGATGGTTTTGATCTACTCAAATACACTGATGGATCGTTCCCTGCGCCGACAGCAACGATCACCACCACCGCAACGCCTCCGGCAACATCACCAAACCCTGCTTTTCAAACATGGCGTCGCCAGGATCGCCTCATCTATGGTGCCATCCTCACCACTCTTTCCGACGAGGTGGCCTCCTTGGTGTCCCAGACGAAGACCTCGCACGACCTCTGGGAGCTTCTCAAGAACACCTATGCCAAAGCCTCCCGCAGTCACCTTAAACAACTCAAGGAACGTCTTCGGATGGCCTCGAAAGGTACTCAATCCATCACGACCTACATGCACTCTCTGAAGCAAACTGCTGATCTCCTCGCCTCTCTCGGATCTGCTGTCTCCGTCGAGGACATGACCGACCATGTTTTGCGCGGCCTTGATGACGGTTACCGAGCAGTCATTGATGGGGTCAACGCAAGGGACACTCCAATCACCTTTGATGATCTCCTCGAAAAGCTCCTTATCCAGGAACTCTCTCTTGCTGCTGCTCAACAACAATCACCTGCTCCTGTTACTGCGCTGCACGCACAAGCAAGGTCGACCAACAACAAGCCTCGACCAAGTCAAGCACCTGCACCGACCAACCAACGCCCAGGTGATCGCAAACCATTCCTTGGTCGATGTCAATGGTGCAACACCAAGGGACACGTCCTCGCTGACTGCCGACTTTTTCGGACCCAACACCCCAGTGTCCCCGCACCTCCTCGTTCTTCTCCGAGCACCACCGGCCAGGCCCAGGCCCACACCGCTACTGCTGGCACATCCTCGCCTGGTTTTCTGCTCGACAGTGGAGCAACACATCATGTGACCAACGACCTTACAAATCTGGCACTTCACCATCCATACACTGGCCCCGACTCCCTCTTCATGGGGAATGGTTCAGGTTTAAACATCTCTCACTCTGGAACACTTTTAATTAATGATTTATCCTTGTCTAATGCTCTTTATGTTCCCTCCATGAAACAACAAATCATTTCTGTCTCTCAACTCACCAAACAAACTAACTCTGCCGTTGTTTTCTTACCAAACTCTTTTTATGTCATGGACTTGCAGACACGCCAAACAACCCATAAAGGCTCATGTGTGAATGGACTTTATCTGTTGCCCACGACCTCACCTTCCGCCCACACCGTCCAAGTGGAATCCTCTGCTTCCTGGCATCACAAGCTTGGACACCCTTCAACTTCCATCTTTAAATTTATTCAGCAGCATTTTTCTTTAGGTTCAAATAAATTTCCGCAATCAGATTGTAATTCATGCCAAATTAATAAAAGTCATAAACTTCCTTTTCATGAATCTACTCTTACATCTACTTATCCATTAGAAATAATTTTTTCTGATGTATGGACTTCCCCTGTTTTATCTACTGATGGTCTTCGTTACTATTGTTTGTTTGTTGATCATTATACTCGCTATATATGGCTATATCCCATGAAACTAAAATCTGATGTGCAATCCATTTTTCCCAAATTTAAAACACTAGTTGAAAACTTCTACCAACACAAAATAAAAGTCCTATACACTGACAATGGTGGCGAATACATTGGTCTTCGTTCCTTTCTAAGTACTCATGGCATAAGTCACCACACCACTCTCCCTCATACACCCGAACACAATGGCATCTCTGAACGGCGGAATCGGCACATTGCCGAAACCGGTCTCTCCCTCCTTCACCACGCTGGCCTTCCCCTCACCTACTGGCCTCACGCCATGACCACTGCAGCCTACCTCATTAACCGTCTCCCTACCCCGATCCTCGGGCACCAATCACCTTACTCTAAACTCATCCGCATTAGTCCGGATTATCATAAATTAAAATGTTTTGGATGTTTGTGTTTTCCCTGGATTAAACCTTATGCTAACCATAAACTTGCTCCAAAGTCTACTATGTGTGTTTTTGTAGGTTACTCAGCTGATCAACATGCATATCTATGCCTCGATCCTTCAACTGGACGGATCTACACCTCTCGCCATGTCAAGTTCGTCGAAACTGAATTCCCCTTCCGTTCACTGGTGGCCCAACCGATCACGTCCACGACCTCACAGACTGGTCCACTCCAACTGCCCGTCTTGCCGACCATCGCTCCACCTACTGCGAGCACCAATCCCACATCCCCGGATACCTCACTTGTTGAGCCTCCCTCCCCGTCTGGCATTTCCTCCCCGACCACATCCCAATCCTCGTCCTCAAATACAACGAGCAATGAAACGACCAGTAATGACCCCCCTTCCTCCTTACAGCCTACATTGCTCCCACAACCACAAACGACCTCTCCCCCCACAACGACCACTGAACCCCATGGCGGTGGGATCATCACCCGGTCCAAAAACAACATCGTCAAACCCATCCACAAACTCAACCTCCATGTCCGTCCCTCATCCCCGATGGAACCTAGTACTATTACCCAAGCCCTTCGTGATCCGGACTGGCGTTCCGCCATGTTGGCTGAATTTGATGCCCTACATCGCAACAACACCTGGGAACTCGTTGGCCGTTCCTCTGCTCAAAATCTGGTTGGTTGTAAGTGGGTCTTTCGCATCAAGAGAAATCCAGATGGGTCCATTGATAGGTACAAGGCTCGATTGGTCGCTAAGGGTTTCCATCAACGCCCTGGTTGTGACTACACAGAAACATTTAGTCCCGTCGTCAAACCAGTGACAATTCGGATCATCCTCGCCTTGGCAGTTCGACAAGGATGGTCCGTCCGCCAGCTTGATGTTAACAATGCCTTTCTTCAAGGGACGCTCAACGAGGAGGTCTACATGGCTCAACCACCTGGCTTTGTTAACAAAAGCTTCCCTGATCATGTCTGTCGCCTAAAGAAGGCGCTCTACGGGTTAAAGCAAGCTCCTCGCGCTTGGTATATGGAACTTCGTGTATTCCTGCTCTCCATTGGCTTCGTCAATTCCACCGCCGATGCTTCTTTGTTCATTCAGCGGACACCACGCGCGACACTATACTTGCTCGTCTATGTCGACGACATTATTGTTACGGGGAGCTCCTCGACAGAATTGTCTCGTCTCATTGCTACACTTGCTGCTCGTTTCTCATTGAAAGATCTTGGCTATCTCAATTATTTCCTGGGTGTTGAAGTCATTCCTTCCGCTGCGGGCATGTTTCTTTCACAACGGAAATACATCGCTGATCTCCTTCAAAAGTCGGGCATGACAGAAGCTAAACCAGCGTCCACTCCAATAACTGCAACTCCTCCGCTGCTCAAAAACTCTGGTGATCCCTTGCCCTCCCCGACTGAATACCGAGCACTAGTTGGAAGTCTCCAATACTTGAGTCTTACTCGACCAGACATTGCCTTTGCGACCAACAAACTTGCTCAGTTCATGCAGAACCCGAGCACCATGCACTGGTTGGCTCTCAAGCGCCTACTTCGCTATCTGGCCGGCTCTTGCGACAAAGGCATTTTCATCTCCGCGACTGCTCCCCTGACCTTTCATGCGTACTCAGATGCGGACTGGGCGGGTGACAAAGATGATTATATCTCTACCACTGGTTACCTGCTCTATCTTGGCGACACCCCCATCTCTTGGAGTTCCCGCAAGCAACGCTCGGTTGCTCGATCATCCACTGAAGCTGAGTATAAAGCCCTGGCCGACACGGCCAGTGAACTCCTTTGGGTACTCTCTTTGTTCACTGAACTTGGTCACACTCCTACAGCTGGTCCTGTCATCTACTGCGACAATCTTGGTGCTACACATCTGAGTGCTAATCCTGTCTTCCACTCTAGAATGAAGCACATAGCCTTAGCTTATCACTTTGTCCGTGAAAACGTTCAACGTGGCCGTTTTCGTGTTTCCTTCGTCTCTACCAACGACCAGCTTGCTGACATTCTCACCAAGCCTCTGCTTCGCCCTCGGTTCGAGTTTCTACTATCCAAGTTGCATCTTTCTTCCAGGTCGCCCAACTTGCGGGAGGATATCAAGCATAATTAGTATTTAATTATTATCATTATTATTTTAGGATTTGTATAAAGTCTATAGAGTCAATCACCTTAATTGTTGGAGATATTTGTTCCTTAATTTACTCCAATTAGGTTACTATACTTGTGTATATATACACCTCTTGTAAACTCTCAAAAGTAATGCAATATACAACTTTATTCATTCTCTTATAAGTGGGTAGTCTATTCTGAAACAACCGCCCGACAAGAATCGATAATTTCGGAGGAACTAACATGTTCCACACCTCTTTTCTTTATACCAAACCGGTTCCTCACTCTCTACTTCACTAAGAGAAAGATACGCTTTTTTGACCGTGTAGCTCTCCTCACCCCATTGCCACCGATCTTCCTCCTCATCTTTTCTCCCACTCTAAGCACTAATCATCTACAAACCTCCACTAGCTCTTCCTCCCATTGAAACAATCTTCTCCTCCAGCCACTGGCGGAACCAGGGGAGGGCCGAGGTGGGCTGCGGCCCTCCCCAAAAAATAGGAAATTACTAATATGCCCTTGGTATTTTGATAAAATTAAATATTTCTAATACTATATATATATATTTATGAAGGTAAATAAAAAAAATAATGCAGTGATAGCCTAGTTGGTAGATGCTTCAGCGCCTATAGTGTAGGAGGTGAAGGTCATGGGTTCTAACCATGCCTTTGTGTTTCTTTTCTCTTTTTCCTTTTCTTTTCTTTTTTGTTTTTTTTTTTCCTTTTAAAAATTAACTTTAACACACATCCTTGAGGATAAATTATCGTCTTAAACTTGTAAAGACATAATTTTGAGATTAATGTTTTTCATATGATATATCAATTCACAATTTTTATTTTTACCAAAAAAATAAAACACAACTATTTTCAATTTAATTAATCCATGTGTAATTATCTTATATTTATTAATGAATAAATTTCAATCTATAAATTTTTTATTGTATAATTATGCAAGCAATAGTTCAAAGTCAATTATTGATGATTTCAAGCCACGTGACATACACAGAGTATTATTTTCAGGTATGTAATTTAATTTTTTAATTATCAAATTATTGTTTATTATGACTTAAATTTTTATACGCAATATAATTTTTTTAACGGCCCACCCAAGAAAAAAATCCTGGTTCCGCCACTGCCTCCAGCTCCGTATAACCTTCTTAACTCCTCTTCAACGATCATTGAAGCACTAATCATATTTTTTCTCAAAATTCATGGATTAGTCTAATACGTAGCAAAAAAAAAATTCGTAACATTAAAAATTAGTTTAACAATAAATTTAGAAAAATGTTCATACAACATAAATTATGGTATATTAAGAAATATTTCTTTATATGTTACATTGGAAGTGTTATTTGTATATTCACTGTCTTCGTTGATAATCAATATTTTTAATGTTTCTCTAGAAGTAACTCTTGAAATCGCAACAAACAACTGACCATGTGAAAACACTGGCGACAGAAGATATATCCCAACATGCTTACGAGATTGTCCTTGACTCTTATTAATAGTCATCACAAAAGAAACGATTAAAGAAAATTGACTCTATTGAAATTTAAAAGGAATTTTTACGTTAGATGGTGTCAAAGACAATATATACATGAAAACTTGATCACCAATATTACTTCCTAAAATAATTTTTCCTTTAAGAACACGTTTTATCATTCTTGTAATAGTAAGTCTTGTTTTTTCAATTACAAAATCCTAATTTTTTATTGAAATTCATTAATAGCCTAACTGGAACTCCAACTTTAAGTTTCAACTTATTTTTTGGAAGCCCCGACGTAGAAATCGTGTTAAAAAATTTGGGAGTGTAAACATCATCCACTACCTAATCATCTATGTTGTGTGCGAGTGGAGTATCATAACTCAAATATGTTTTTTCTTCATCAGAAATTAAATCCAACATATAATTATTTATATTGTCGACTACGAAATCTTTAGGAGCTAGTATAACTATATTTTGGAAATATGTTATATCTTTCATGTTTTGTAAAATATGTGGATATATGTGCTTTCAACGATAGAAGCAAGATATCACTTGGATTTGGAATTAGTAAATCTGATGAAATGTCAAATTCTAAACAACCGTCGTTGCTATCTCCAATTTCTCTATCGCCAACACCCAAAACTCATTCAAAAAACAATCTCCTTTATTCAACGTCTATACTCGAAGCACCACAAAAATTCCAAAGAACCGAAGAATTGATAGTAGTATGAACAACTTCTGGCCTTGTACCTTTGAGTATTACTGGTAGAATTTGTCTGAAATTTCCGCCCAAAACAACAACTTTTCCACGAAGGGAATGTGTTTATTTTTCATATCAACAGACTTGAGAATTGCTAGATTTCTAATTATCGTCGATTTTTTATTGTTTAAACTGTGCAATGAAAATTGATGGTGCTTAATTGTCGTATAAAATCTTTCCTATGAGAATTGATGGTGCTTAACACTTTTGGACATAATTTTAGTCACAATTGGTCTACTCGTCATAGTTGTTGAAATGGTGTATTGCAATGGAGGGTTGCAGGTTCGATTCCTAATCAAGACAAAGTTGTATTTTTTTTAATAAAAAACTGGAAGATAAAAGTGGAGGGAAAACAAATTAGGTTTATGGTTTGCTTGTGTATACAAGCTTATATTTGAGAATTGATGGTGTTTAACACTTTGTGGACATAATTTTAGTCACAATTGGTCTACTTGTCATAGTTGTTGAAATGTTGTATTGCAATGGACGGTTGCAGATTCGATTCCTAGTCAAGACAAAATTGTATTTTTTTTAATAAAAAACTGCAAGATAAAAGTGGAAGAAAAACAAATTAGGTTTATAGTTTGTTTGTATATACATACTTATATTATAAGAGATATAATGCGGATACATATATCATATTGATTCATCAGAGCGAACACAAGTTTATTCGTCCTATAAATATCCATTTACATTCCTGTTACATCTTATTATTTTTTATGTTTTTTACAAAATCTTATTTAGTGTATTTAAAGGAGGCTCTAGCTAGTACTATATTTGGATTCATGAAATTGGATGAAAGGAATTAACGGTGGAGTCAAATCAAAGATAATGAAGTCAATAAAATTTTATTAATATTTGGATTTTGTTTAAAAATCAGATAATATGAATTCCACTCATTCCAACCAATAATGCTTCAACTTTTTTTTTTTCTTTACTTTGAGAATGCCAAATTTACTAAATACTGTACACACTAATACAAAAATGCTAAGATTAGACAAATTAGCATAATCACATCACACCGTAGGAGGCAGCAAGACTCAACCACAACACAACACCAAAAAATTAACTTATGACCAAATGATGAAACATAAAACTGACCAAATGTTTTACAAATTATACTTCCCTCTGTTTCTATCTATCTATCTATAGACTTGTATTTTAAGATTGTTTTTGCATAAATTATTTTTTGTCAGGTAGTCTAGTGGGTAAAAATTTCACCCTTAAGATAGATAAGTAAGATGTCCAAACTTCGAACTCTGATCCTTACATATAAAACGCGACGTCCCTTACCAACTGAGCTAAGCTCATGAGAACAATTTTGCATAAATTAATAAATAAATGGTCAAGTCTAACATGAACAAGTGGTTCACGTGGAGCACCATGCACAAGTCTCGGAGAACATTATAACGAATACGAATTTTACAAAATCGACCGTTTGATTGAAAGATTATATCATATAGATCATCCGTAGAAATTTTTAGAAAAATTGAAAATTATTTAATATGTTATTGAGACACATCAAAATTAACGGTATTTAATAAAACTCATAAACCGCTAACTTTGATGTGTTTCAATAACATATTAAATAATTTTCAATTTTTCTAAAAATTTCTACGGATGATCTATATGATATAATCTTTCAATCAAACGGTCAATTTTGTAAAATTCGTATTCGTTATAATGTTTTCCGAGACTTGTGCATGATGTACTACATGAACCACTTGTTCATGTTAGAAAAAGCCTAAATAAATTAGTTGAAAAGTAAATTGTAAATTTAATCTTATATTTTTATTGATCTACTCACATAATTAATATAAATGTAAAGAATGATAAGATAAAAGTATAATTGACAAAAAAAATTAATATGATACTAAATTTAAAATTGTAAAAAAAAAATCTTAGAAAATGTCCGACAACTAAATAAAAATAGAGAGAGTGTTTACGTCCAATATGTGTTAGTTTATTGGTAAGAGTTTGATACTATAATTTTTTATTTTTTTTTAAAAAAGGAATACAAATTCTCTTGTAACAGTTGTAAAATGAATTTTAGTGAAATTTTAATGAATTATAATTTCTCCATTTTCTATTTAATTAATTATGGCACCTCAGTAACACATTTGAAAAATTAGTGAAAATTATTGGTAAAAGAAAATGAAGGGTAGAATGAAAGATGTTTCAAAACGAGAGATTAATTAACAATGAACTAATACACTTTTCCTACATCCTTAAAATCCTCCAAATTGAGAGAAAAACTAGTGAAAATGAGTAATGAATGATTTAGAAGTACTACAAATACATGGAATTTCTTTTCTTTGTACACATCAAAATCAAACCATCTTTTTTTTTTTTTTGAACCCAACACATCAAACCATCTTATATTGGCAAACATGACTATCAATTGTTTTGTTGGAAGTATTGATAACAAAATCACAAGATGCAGTTGTATTCCCATGAAATTTTATAAGGCCTAAGATGCTGACTTCTCCTGAAATTCTCATGAAAGTATTAAGTTGTATGCCACCTGAAGTAACATCTGAAATAACTTGAGAATTAGATAATATACGATCAGCCATAATGGTGAGTGTCACATTCATTTGCTTAGTTTCTTTAGATGATATCTCTCCGCTAGGGATAGGTGCTTCCCCGATTTCTTCGCCTCTATAGTTTAGTTGCGCGAAACCATCATAGTATTTCAATCCGAATATATTTGGATTTTTCACCGATACAAGGACATCCAATGTCACATTCAAATTTAAACTCATGTTAAATATATTAACATTTACGTCCATGTCTCGAACATCGATCGAATCCACCGTGGTGATGAATTTTTTTGGTTTGAACACCGTGAATGCAACTGTGACCGCAATTGCAATTGTGACCACAATCCCAATTGTTACAAGACACACTATCCACCATTTGCTAGATTCTTCTTCTTTCATTATGCCTTTTCTCTCTTACTATATGGATCTACAAAATCATGAAAATAGATATTGAACTCAAGTTGTTAATGAGTTTCCTCTAAGACATATTATTCGAAAAAATCCGAGTTTGATTCGAGTACTATTTTTTTTTTACTAAGTATAACTCTCTTTTTTGTTATATTTTTATTTTATATTAGCGTGTATGCTTGACATTAAATAAAGAGTATGAAATCCAAACCTATTTTGACTTAAGAGAAAGCTTAGATTCCATATGGATATCAGAAAATGATTCATGAAAAAAATATTACTTGATTTATGTATGATCAATTGGAAAGAATTTGAATTTTTTAAAACATACCTGCCATTTCCAATTAATTATTCAACTATGATCATGCAACTGCAAATGAAGTTATTTTTTTCATTGGCAATGATAATATAAAATTATTTGGGACTAGTCCCTACATTGATTGGTATGCATGTGATGTTCATTTCTTGATGATAATAACACGAAATGCCTAGCTCATATAATTAAGAGCATTCTAACATGTTACAAGTTATTTTATATATTTCCTTCCCATTGCTAATTTATGTTCATTTCCAAACATGGTCACATGCAATGCATGCAACAAAATATTTCTTTGACCAAATTCAAAATTAACATAACATAGCTTTGAATATAATGACCAATTTTATATTTTATAAATAATAAAATTTGAATTCCAATTTCAATGGCAAATTGAATCAATGAGCAAAAAACAAGAACAAAATAATATATATAACAAGGAACTTATCAAAATGCAACATATATAAATATGCACCTTTGTATTTGAAGCTAGCTTGATCAATTGAACGAAATCTTCAATCAAATTATATGGTTGAAATTAAACCCTCACGTTGAAATTAATTAATCCATCAAAATACAAAAATTAAGAGAAATTGTGACAAACCCTTACGCACCTTGAAAGGTGCAGTTTGCCAAATGATTCAACAAGGGCTATTGTTGGGTTATAAATAAAGAAATGTAATAACCATTAAAGACCAATTTTGTTTTGTTAAAATAAAGGGCATGTTTGTTAATTTGTAGTCTCAAATTAAACAGCATTGAGCTGGAATATTATATCTCCTTTGATTTTCTAAAGGTTGTTTTTAAACGGAAAGAAATTGTATTCGGGCTTAAACATATTCAATGCTATGTACAAGTTTGTAAAATTGTAGCATTGTAACAAATAACAAGTAAAAATAGAAACAAATATGCAAACCTTTTTTTGAATATGTTTTCACGTAAAAGGAGACAATCTATTTTTTCACCCAAAGAAAAAACTATTTATAGTAATAATCTATTAAATTTGAAACAAAACATTGATATTTCGGCTATATTCTTCTAAATTTTTCATAGACTGACCACCCCGTTGGAACGAAAGAAACAACAATGATAGGAATAGTAGAAATGGAGCTGGAAATGGTGGAAACGGAGGTAGAGGGGGACCCCTTCACACGACTCTAGTGGAGATGACAGCATCAGGACATCTTTTTCACGTCGAATAGGGAAACTAGAATCCGCACACCACAATCACGACAAGAAGAAGAGCCGTCCTCACTCCACCAAAGAGCCACTCACATAGAAAATCCTAGAAATGTTGCATCCCAAGGTCCTTGGAAAAGCCACCTAAGTTGGAAACATATGACGGAACAACTGATCTCGATGAGCACATGGAACACATCGATATCGTCCACGACTACTATTGAGCACATGGAGCTGTCAAATGCAAACTCTTCGTTCCCACCCTCGAAGGATCAAGAATGATGTGGTTTCTATCAACTCTTGGGAGGATCTATGTGAAGAGTTCACTTCATATTTCACTGCAAGGAGACGTTAGCCCAAATCCATTGCTTCCCTCAGCACTGTCATCCAAGGGAAAGATGAAACGCTCAGAGTATATTGAACGCTTCACGAGGGAAGCAATGGAGGTCAGCTAACGAAAAGCTGAAGTGCTTCATCATCGAGAGGAGTTTGAGGCTGGATACAATGTTTAAGTAGCGTCTAAGGCTAAAAGAGCCACAAAGAATAAGTGAGTTGTTGATCCGTGCTCAACCTTATATAAATTTTGAAGAAAAACTCTTGGCGAAAAAAATGAAAGGAAGAAGAAAGGACCGCAATCAAAGTATACTGAATTTCCCCTTTGAATACCTCAATGGAAATAATCTTACAATAATGTTCTAATACTAAGTATATCCCTTTAAAAAGACCGTGATCAAATTTTTTATTGGTTTTTTAAAACAACATTCATAACTTGTTCTTGTATAACTTATTTATTTTTTTATGGAATGTGAACTTTTTTTTTTGAGTGTGTAATTTTCCTTATAAATATAATAATATTTGTAAATATTATTGTCGTTGTAATATCTGAATAATTAATTAATAAGTTATGATAGTTTACTCTATTAATGGTAATTAGTATTTAAGATAGAATCTTTTAGCGAAGATATCAATGACACAAGGTAATAAAGTGGAAGCCAAGGGTGCCTGAAAATATAAGAACAAGTACATATAGGTCTATTAAAAAAAAATATATATAATAATCATAATAATAATAAATAATAAATAAAAGAAAATACTTTTAAAAACACTTTCCCTTTTGTTTCTCTCTCGGCAACATCTAGAAACACTCATTTCTTTTGCTTTTCTTCCATTCCCATAGAAACAAGATTTTTCATGTGGAAAATTCATGAAGGTTAGAACACATGAACCTGATGTTGTTAGTTCTGTGCAGGATTTTGGAGGTTTAGTCCCATAGTCTTGTAATCAGAGACACTTTGGGGGTAATTAGAATGGCTAGAAGAAATTCAATAATTTTCCTTGATTCGATTTAGAACCTTAAAGGGAATGAAATTATTAATTGATTGTTTATGTTTTTTTTTTTATATAAGCAAAATTGAATTATAAAGGAGTATAAGGGGTACTCAAACCCTTACAATTCAAGACAAAGAATTATATGTTTTGTAGACATACAATAGGATTAGTACACCAATGCAAAAAAGAATAGGTGGACTTGTGCCCGGCTCTTCCAATAAACCAAAACCATGATAGCGCCGTGATATTATCAACCAACTTAGACACATCAACCACATCTCCTCGAAAAATGATATTGTTTCTCAACCTCCATATACACCAAGTAGTAGTTAACCAAATCAAATGTCGAATACGCCTACACTTTTTTGACTTGAATATATCACCACCTATAGTTAAACTACATCTCATCCATTTGAATATTGCATTCCACACCGTTTGAGAAAAATTGCAAGAAAAGGTGAGAGCAACTCTCTACATGCCTAAAGCAGAATGCACATGAAGATTCATGAGGGTTTGTAATAATACCTTTAGAAACTAATGCGGCCCGAGTTGGTAGTTTCTGCAATAATAATCTTCACCCGAATACACTCACTTTCAATGGCACATCATTCTTCCACAGGTTTTTAAAAGCCAACAGCAGCGATGAATTAATATCCTCAACCGCGCCAAGTTGTACCAGAAAATTATAATAGGAATTGACTGAAAAAGAACCTGCAGAACCAATGATCCACCGCCATCTGTCAGCGCTATTTGGATTCAGGTTGACATCCAACAACAACTCCTTTAGCTTGGTACAATCATATTCTTCTGATTGGGTTAATGCATCACGCCAATCCCATCGCCAAATCAGTCCATCCCTGCTGCTAATCATCCTATCTGAAATCAAGGAATGCTGCCAAAAATCTCTTGCATAGAGATTAGGAAATAAATCTCCAAACGGAGTATTACCACACCATTTGGTGTTCCAGAAACTAATGTCAGAGCCATTACCCACCACACAACTAGTAATCGAGCGAAACCAATCGGGCATCATGGTCTCCCCCACACTTACCACATCCCTCCACCATAAAGAGGCCTTAGAATCATAAGTTGTTGTTTCCCTGCTCAAAAAAGTAGAAGGCAAAAAACCATACCTATGACACAACAGATCAAACCAAACTGCATCTTTTTCATTGATACCCCTCCATTTCAACAAGGACACCACACTTGACACCAAATTGAGATCCTAGAGCAAAAAAGGATTGATAAATTTGAGAAACAAGGTGCCTTGTAGGAGATAGCACACAAGCAAAGAAAGTGTTTAGTTTCGGTCCGATTTCTAAGAGGGTATGCAATATAGGAAGAACAAAAGCCCCACCCTTACCCGAACGCGGTGGGGAAATTGCAAACACATCATCTTTTCCTTGTAGTGCAAGGGGAATCACTTATGTCTGAATCTTCGTCGGATCATACCAAACTAGATTTTTTTCACAAGCTTCTGTCAATTCAAAAGATAAGCCCAAATATGTAAATGACTTCATTTCTTCTAACTTAATGAGGAAGCAGGAAAATACGAACGAGGAGGCAGACGAGTGATTGGAGACAGCGAGACTCCAACCTTGTGCAGAGACCGGTTATTAGTAATTATATATTTGCCTTAAAAAAAAACTTCTATTGTAACACTTTAGCACCCAACACTAATATATACCATACAACTTAGTGTATGTTTGGTTTCAATTCTGGAGTAGCCATAATTGATTCTGGACATGTAGAATGGATTCTGACTTGTTTGGTTCCTCAAAAGTAGAATTGATTCTGCCTCCAGAATGGATTCTACTTGAAGCTAGAAATTGTAGCTTCTCATTCTAGAATTGATTTTTACACTCAAATTCTTTGTTCAACTCACTTTTGTATGAATATATCCAAACATAAATCAATTATATCAAACTCAATTCTATTAAAATCAATTATGTCAAACTCAATTCTGTCAAAATCAATTCTGTCCACCGCAAAACCAAACACATACTTAGAGGTGTATTGGATTGGGATTTAAAAAAAAAAAATTGGCAAAAAAAATCTTGAAAATTTTAAAAGAGTTAGTAACATTTTATTGATTTTGTGAGATTGTAAATGAAAAAAAGAAAACTCCTTCAAAAAAAACTATAATACAACTATACTCTCTCTCGCGCGCGTGATCAGACCCAGTCACTCTCCTCTCTCCGTCTCTGAAACGCGACGGCCACCGGCGAACCTTTCTCCCTCTCTGTAACGTGCCGGCGATCGGTAAGCTTTGTCCACCCCTCTCTCTCTCTCTCACACTCTCTCTCTGACCAGCTGTTGTTGTTCACTTGTTTGTTCTCATTCTTGAAACCTTAGGTTTTTTTTTTTTTTTTTTTTTGGGATTGTTTTGTTGATATAATGAGTGATTGCACACTCCCCTTTTGTTTGGATTCTTTTGTTGATTGAATGAGTGATTGCACATTATTCGTTGTTGATTTTGTTCTGTTTCAATAAATGAGATCCTATCCAAGATTCCGAATTGATTTTGTTCCTATCGAAATTGAGTGATTTTGTTTTGTTCATGTTCTGATTTTCTGTTTGTTACCGTTGTTACCGCTCTTTGTTTTCCCGGCACTGCATTTTTCTGCATCTATGAATTTAATGTTGCCTGATGTCTTTTGCTGCTGTGCTGCTCCCTGCATTTTTTACTTCGTCTGTTCTTTTACTGTGCTGTTTCAGTTTAATGTTTCCTGCGTGCTGTTGCAGTTTTTCATCGTTTGAGTCTGTGTTCTTGGCTGCATTTATTCGGAAAAAGGAAGGGATTGGAGTATTGGTTTCAATACTGTTTTGTTTCCATCTTAGGTGTTTGTAAAACTTTTGGAGTAGTTTTGGGAGGTTTTTTTTGTCTTATGTGTTGGTGGATCATTAGTGACCATGGTTGATTTAGTTCGCTTATGCTTTCCCTTTTTCTTTGTGAGTTGGGATCCTCATTTTGCAGGTTTTGAGTATGTTCTTTTTTCCTCAACCTTGGCATTTTTTGTGCTTATTATGACTTAAATTTTTATAAGCAATATAATTTTTGTATCTAATTTATATAGTATAGTTTTTTCTTAATGGCCCATTCAAGTTTTTTTCCCTAGCTCCGCCACTGCATATGTGTATGACAGCCTCTTTTAGACTAACATTACTCCCTCCATTCCATAAGTGCATTTGTTTTAGGTTTTTGGACATAGATTAAGGAATCATTTATTGATCTATATTTGTATCAAAATATCTTTAGTTTCATGATGCATTGTTTTACAAATTACTCTAAATTTTCAATATAAAGAATATAGTATACTCCACTATAAACAACCTTGTAAAAACAAATCATTTTATTGTAAGGGTAAAGTTTATAAACAAAGCTCAATTTTATCTTGAATTTTTAAAAACACACTGTTGAGACAAAAACAGAAAACTAAACCGAAGATATGGAATATTACTTCTTTTTGTTGCATGCAATGTGCAATTTGCTTTTCTCTAGAATTTTTTTTTCTTCTAAACAATAGCACATTGCCCCTAGTAAGACACAGAGATATAGTGGTTCTTTTGGCGATACCTTTTTTGTTGTTTGGTATTTGCCAATATGACTCGTTTCATGGTTACTGTGTCAATTCTTGGCAAACTGTATATGTTTAAGAAAGTGTTTTGGTTTTGTGCTTCTAATATCTTGTTTTATCATGAATTGGGTTTCTTAATTTTGAGTAAGTTTAAAAAAATATTGGACTTGTTTCATTCCTACCATGTCTGAATCATTTAATTTAATTATTTCTGCAGCAAAACAAATCTGAGTGAGCTCTAACGATGGCTCCTGTTGCTGCTCGATCTGGTGATGCGATATTTGCTAACATCGAACGCGTTGTAAGCAAAATAAATCAAAACCCTCATTATACTATGTTTGGTACCCAAGAAAATAACATTGCTCAACTTTCCACTTGCCCCCAATTTTACACCAATAAATTGTCGATTCCTCTCTTTTTTCTTTTGCTTTACAAGAAATTTTTGTTTGTCGTTCTTGGAATCCTTATTGAGTTCATTGTATCAATCTTCATTAGAATTTAGAAATTGCTCTTGGATCGTGCAGAATGCGGAGTTGTTTACTCTGACGTATGGGGCAATTGTGCGACAATTGCTTACAGATCTTGAAGAGGTTGAGGAAGTCAACAAGCAGCTAGATCAAATGTACAGTTCTGAAACACTCAATATGTTGTGTTACGTTACGCGTATCTTCTGATGCCATAAAATTTGTTTTTTCACATCTAATTGTGGGATTTTTGGTTCCTTGGTTTGGTGTGTATTTGTAATTGTATTTGGGTTACTTACTTTAACCAATATGATTTTGCGGTTTGGTTGGTATTTTCAGGGGTTATAATATTGGCATCCGTTTGATTGATGAGTTTCTGGCTAAATCTAATGTCTCAAGATGTGTTGATTTCAGAGAGACAGCTGATGTTATTGCAAAGGTATTTGTATTGTTTTTTGGTTTCTATAGGCTGGGAAAAATGTGAAAAAGTTTATCTTGATTGTGATGAAGGTCATGCAGAAATGCACTTTTGCTTGTTCATTTAATCTTTGGCAATCTCCAGCTGTCCAGGGGCCCTTTAATTTGCTCGACTAGTAAATAGTAAAATCTGTAAAATTAAGCCCCCATATAATTAATAGTAAAATTTTATCAAATAGTTTGAGCGTACGGCGTATGTATTGGTTAAACTAAATTCCCACATTCTTAATAAATAATAAAATTTATCAAATATTTTGAGTGTATAGCGGTATGTATTGGTTCTTGGCTTAAGCTACACTTGAAATAAATAAATATCGGAAAGCATATCAGTAGGCAAAGAAATTAAGTTTTGGACTTTGCTTGACGTGTTTGAACTTCAAGCTTTTTAGAACATAGGAAATAGGTTGTGTGTATGACCGCAGTATAATCTCAGTTCTCTGGCAGTCTAACCAGAACTAAGATTGTATTCATGTGAGCAAAAGCTTAGTTAGTTGGTTAAGTTAGGCTATGATGCGTATAAATAAGAGGAAGGGATTAGATGGATGCATCTTGTCAATTGAGAGAGTTAGGGCCTCTGTGAATTGGGGAGAACTTCGAAGTTTGGGGACCTATCCTTTAATAAGGATAATTCTTCCTTGAGTCTTCAAATAAAGATATCACCCTTATCAAAATGATTGATAGGTTACCCCCTTAGTTAGTTGGGTTAGACTGTGATGTGTATATAAATAAGAGAAAGGGATTAGAGAGAAGCATCTTGTCGAGTAAGGGACTTTGGGCATTGCAAGGAGCTAACCGTCAAAATTCTACAGTCTATACTGTAATACGAGAAATTCTTCCTTAAATTTTCCAAAGACACCAGTGCTTTTCAAAATGGTATCAGATCTCCATCCAGGATCAACAGCGATGATGAGAATGGAAGGAAGATTGGTAGGATCAATGGACAGAGAGAACTAAGTGTCTTGGAATCAAGACAGAGAAGGACATGAGGCACAACTCTATATGAGATAAGCCACTGCAGAGTTTGGCAGCAGAAGGGTATAAAATATTCTGTGATCACGCCACTTAAGTCCAAAAGTTGGCTTCACTCTTCACCAACTACTTTTTTTCGATATTATATCATCTTGGCTCATTGTTAATGGATGATGCTAAACTCATATATGAATTTCACGTGACCTGTTTAATTATATTTTTTTGCCTTTTGTTTCACGTTGTAGTTGGTTTGTGTTGTGTTTAATTTCAGTATCTAACAGGTTGGTGACTGTCAACACATTTTGATTGGTATGATTTTTACGAGTGTGGGCTATGTGCTGCTACTTGGTTGTGTGATCTGCATTTTTTGTTGGTTTACTAGATTAATTAAATTACTAAAAAAAAAGAATATTTAAAGCAGATGATGACTATTTTTTTTATCAACCTCAGTTGTTCTTTTATACAGGTTGGTTTTAAAATGTTCCTCGGTGTTACCGCATCCGTGACCAATTGGGATGCTGAAGGGACTACTTGTAGTATTGTTTTGGAGGATAATCCTTTGGTCGACTTTGTTGAGCTTCCGGATAACTATCAAGGTCTGTACTACTGCAATATATTAAGTGGAGTCATTAGAGGAGCCTTGGATATGGTAAGTTTATATTTCTTATCTAATTTGACATACTATACTTTTATAAATCTTCCATTCATCAGTTTTTTAATCAGCTCTTCTCTTGTTGCTATCAACACTTAGAAAACTAAGAAAACATAATAGTTTGATTGCCGGTCTTCTGAAATTTGAGTATTTTTCTGAAATATGAAATAGATAATTCATAATTTTGTATGGTTTATTCATGTATTGAAAAGGACAAACAAAGTTTTCAAGATTTTGCTTTCTTAGTTGCTATTTCTCCTCTTAACAAACCATTCATTATTTTCTGAAAGCCAGTTTCTTTAGCACCCCTTTTGTAGCAATGAAAGAAGTCGCGTGTAACTTAAAAAATTCAATAATTTAATTGGGAAATATATCATAGTCATTTTTCCTGGAGGAAAGTGAGGCATGACATGTGATGTTCTGGTTCCCGTGATATCTTGTGGATTGAGTGACATATGAAGTGTAATAGTCTGTCGTCTACAGTTGTCCTGATTCTTCTTCATTCATACTCAGGTGTCAATGAAGGCAGAGGTCACATGGCTACGTGATGCGCTTCGAGGTGATGATGTGTTTGAGTTGCAAGTAAAACTTCTCAAGCAAGTTCCAGAAGAGTATCCGTATAAGGATGATGAGTAATATGTTTTGTAATGTTGTACTTCATAATTTCCTAAGTGTTAGATTATTATATTTCTGCCTTAGCTTTGACAGTGGACTTGGATCTATCCTTATTTCTAAGAGTCCTATAAATTCTTGAAACTGTTCTTGTTCTCTTCACCATCCTTGTTATTATGGGCATGAGGCATGCATTTCACACCTATAGAATATATTATATGATTAGCCAACACATTTCGGATTGTTATCCTCTCTTTTGTAGCTTTATCGACTGCTAGTTGCATCACTCTTTCAGATTGACATCCAGTGCAGCACTTGTTGGTTCATCAAGCATACAACCCTTGGATATGTTTTTACTTCCTTCATTGCCGTTTTATACTTCTTCACCAGTATAGAAAACACAAGAAAAGTTTATACCATGGTAGTCAATCCTGGGCGATCCCAGTGGGATCCCGGTGGAGCAGAGCGGAGCGGAGCTCTGCCGGGACGGGATGGGATGGAGCGGCGCAGCTAAGCTTCTCGGTGGGATCCCAGCAGGTTCCCAGTGGACCGGAGCGGAGCGGGTCCTGGGTTGCCATCCCGGGTTAGGACTGAGATTTTGTTTTCATGGGTTTTAAAGGCCATTTTTGAAATCTCACTCATTTTAGTAAGGGTAAAATTGGTTTTTTACCTTTAAAACTGTTACTTACTCCTAACTAAACCCTAGCCGCAATTCATTCTTTCTCTCACGCTATCGTACTATCTTCTCTCACTCTCAAGATCCAAACTTCTTCAACCTTCATCTGCTGTTTCTTCTTCAACCTTCATCTGTTGTTTCTTCTTCAACCTGGGATGATTAGACTTAGACTTTGATGATGAACTCGAGTTTTAATTTTTAGTTACTTTATTAATCTAAGTGTTGGAGACTTGACTTTTGCTTATTTATTTTGCTTGACTTTTGTTGGTAATTTTTAGTTACTTTATGATGGTTTTTTTTTTTTTGACAAAGATGAAGAAGGTGTTGTAGACTTGAGATTTGTGTTTTTAATTTATGAATGTTTTATGGATTTTGAGATGTTTGTTTAATTTTACATTAATTATATGTTTATAGTATTATTTATGTAATTTATAAATAAACAAAAAAATAATAGCGGCATCCCGGCCATCCCGCTCCCCGGGATGCCGTTATCCCGGTTTTGGGGCTGGCCGCTCCGCTCCGGGATTAACTACTATGGTTTATACTTCTGAGATAAGATGGTGAGACAATAAAAATAACACAATTGCATTCAATTGTGTAAAATTTGCTTCCAAAGCCGACTTGGTTTGTTCCCTTGTACACATGATATTTATTTTTGGGTAGTTTTCTGGTCTGTCTATGCCTACAAGAGGACTTGTGCTCCCATAGACGGTTTCTTTTGTGATGAATGTAGTGCAATCATTAGTCATCGGAAGCTTTGATTCAAGAAATGTTTTGATGAAGACTGTGGTAGAAAAAACTACTAAAGCACAAAGGTAAAGAAGCCAATTTGCAAGTTGTAGCCTTGTAGGTGAAGCTGTTATAAACACCATACAATCATAACTGCCTTCAGTTCTCAGAACATAATTTTTGCACCGTTTAAATCTACAATAATGATGAGGGCTAGCAAAATAACTGGTGGTCATGGTTTTTAGGTTTTGATGTTTTTAGCTCCCAATTTCTCAACACTGCATTGACAACATTGGCATACTGGTATGAGAGAGTTTCTTTTGTCGCTCTACGAGTTTTTCGCGCGCCCTACTTAAGTAGCGGATGAGTAAAAATGAGAAATTCAAGGAATGTCGTCCGCTACTTAAGTAGCGAATGCCATTTGAGAAAATGGTAAGACGGCAAAAGAAATTCTCCTGGTATATGGTGCTGGGCTCAGAGAACCAAAGCATCTTTAACATGAATAATTGCAAACATGAATTAGGGTGATCATTCTAACCTAGAAAATTAAGTTTGGGCCACTGTGCAACAATCAAATGATTTCAAATTTAGCTAAAACAGATTTTTTAGTATGAGATTGCATTGTTAAATCAAAGTAACCCTTAACTGCGTATGGATACAGCAAACAGATGCAAATAATTTTATGATGTTTTCTCTTCCCCCCTCCCATGAATCTTTTATACCCCTCAATATTCTAATTTTGCCCTTGCAAAAAAATTCGGTTCGCAGAAACCGAATTTTTTCTAGTGCAAATTCAGAGTAAATTTCGATTTTTAGAAACCGAAATTTGTTTTCAAGACAAAAAAAACTTCGGTTTCTACGAACCGAAGTTTTTTCAAGGACAAAATTGGAAATTCAGGGGATAAAAGATTCATGGGGGGTGGGGAGAGAAAATATCTAATTTTATAGAGTGAAAGCAAAATTTTACTCAAAACTCGGCCGAATAAAAGGCCATGTCAACAAGTGCACAATTTAAGTGTTGAAGACAAAAAATTCCATCTGGAAAATACCCCAAAAAAACAATGTTTCATAAAATCTTGCACCAAACCATTGGGGGTTTCTCTAGCGCAACCTTCTTGCTTCTCTTTCAGACTCAAGTAGGGTGAGCACATCTCTTCTAGAAATTATTTCCACTGTAGCTCACCTATGCTGACGACTGACAACATGTATATAGTGACAGGTTCTTCTTCAATGTCTTGAACAATCTGATGATCAAGAACATATTCATCTTTATCAACTTGAACAACTTGATGTTCATGGATAGCTTCATTATCATTGTTGGCATGCTCTTCCTCAAAATCTTCAGCAACATCTTATTTTTCTTCTTCAACCTGAACATTCTGATGTCCAAGGGCATGAGTTAGGAATCGAACCCCTGATCACATGTTTAAGGGAACCAAAATCCTTATCACTTGAACCAATTCATTGTTGGTCAAAAACTTTTATAATTTATTTAAACTAATTCATTATTAGTAACTGTAACACTTATTTTAAAATAGACCCCAGACCCCACATAAATTCAATTTGCACCACCCATTGAATTTTTATCCTTGAATTTCACCCAGCTTTCCTTTATTCTCCCATCAAGTTAATCACTCTCTTTTGCCAAATCCTTCCATTGTTACCAATAGTTACGAATTATAACCATGTAGTATTAATGGATACCCATAATATATTGGATGGATAGCTGTTTAACACCCCATCTACATAACTAGTAATTAAAGTAAATGCTTTTAATGTACCAAAAAAATGAAGTAAATGCTTTTACCCAACTTTATTCCATAATTGGTTCAGTCGTGATTGGCGCCGAACTTGGTAGGGAGGACCGCAGTTCGATCCCCCACAACTGCGATCGGGAGGGGGCTGAAACCACTTAATGCCAGAACTAACCCCCGAACCAAATTCAACTGGCGGTGAAAAACCAAAAGAAAAAAAAATAAGACATGTGAATTTCTACTACTGGGTGTGAGTTTCCTCAATTGCATTTTCATTTTAACATTTTTATCTAAATTTATTATTTGATGATCAAACATAATTTAAACAAAAATCATAAATTAATTGTTTCAAAATTGAACAACAAAAACATATAAAATGTCACATTAATATAAAAATTTGACTATCACTTTATTCAAAAAAAGAGACAAAATCAGGTGTTGGTTATAATTAAAAATAAACATGATAGATGATTATTTATAAACAAAACTATTTTCATACCAATAATAAATTACAATGTACTAGTAAATAGCTTTATCCATGTGTAAGCAAAGCTTTGAATAAAGTGGCTCCACACATGGAATAGTGTACTGACTTGTTGAGTTGGAATGACTCACTTTTGACCTGAAAAGTTAAGACATGAGATGGTTATTATTATACATTTATTTTTTTGAATTTTTCCACCGGTTTAATGTGGTTCAGAATCAATTCTGATATTAAGTGATTTCACTTCCTTCCTTTCCGATCGTAGTTGTGGGATCAAATAGTAGTCATTTCTATCAAGTTCAGCGTTAATCATCACTGAACCAACTACTCATTGATTTTATCATTATACATTTATTATAATAGTACATCAGTGCGAGTCTGTAACCGACTCTCATAAATTGAAGATGTACTCAAATTTAGTTGAGACAATAAGCGGCGAGTAGCACGACACGAAAACTCAAGTATTTGTTTGTTGGTTGGCGTCAGTGACTCAACAACACTTCCTACTTACCACCATCAATTCAATTAAATTCCCCTTTCACCTCCACACATCCAAACACTCCCTTATCCTAACCTAACTAACCACCACTCTTTTTTCACACTGTTATATCATCATTCATCACATCAATCATTATTTCTTTCTAATTTCATTTTTTAAAAAAAAACCTGTAACTAACCATAGAACATTCTAGAATGAACCCGTTACAATGGAACGAACAAGTGAACGAAGCGGTTACAAAGAGGTTACAACTATGGCAACAAAGGAGCAATGAATCACCAATGACATGGGTAACTGAGTTGATTGAGTATCTTAACTCGGTTGGAGTTGAGTTACCAAGTTGTGAGTTAGTTGAACTTTTGGTTTCTCAAATTTGTTCTGAAAATGGAAAGGATCATCCTTCAATGTGGAAGTTTCTTCATCAAGCTCTTACTTCTCGTCTTGTTTTTCCTCTTCAATTGATTTCGCTTTTATCTTATAAGGTTTTTCGTTGTCGCAATTTTCATCCTCATGCTTATGCTCTTTTCCTTCCACTTCTTCATCAACATGTTTTCAATTTTCATCCAATTGCTTCACATTCCTGCAATAACAAGTAAGTAAACCCTAAACTTAAACTAACTATGCTTCTTCATTTGTTAGCTTAGCTTAACTTGATAGTAATTAATAGTATTTTGTGTACGGAGCAACAAAAAAAATGGACCCGTCAAGTGGGCGGTGGAATTGATCCCCTCGGATACCTAGTTTTCAGAAAGAAAAAAAAAAGTATTTGTGAAATTTTTATTTATGATTAATTAATTATTAAAGCAGATCTTATGACATTGTGTTTGACACGAGACTTTTTTGGTCAAGATTACCCCCTCACCTCCCCTCCATCTACTTCGAACCAAACAGATCCTAAATGTGGTTACATTATTGTTAGGGGTGTCAGTAGTTCCGAGAAAACCGATCAAACCGACAACCAAACCGGAAATTAATTAATTTAATTTGGTTTGGATCAAAATTCAAATTGAACTGAACCGATGAAAACCGAACTAGTTTGCTTCGGTTATCAGTTTTTAATTTTAAAATCCGATTAACCGAACTGAACTTCTTACTAATACTATTTTTATAAATGTTAGAAGAAATAATATGATTCAGTGTATAACAATTTATGAAAAATGGATCTTTTTACCTAAGAAATTAAATCATGTTAGTTTATTTATTTTTGAGTGTCTTGTATAAATTTATTTGATTTGAAGTTGTTTAAAAAATAGAGAACATGAAAAAATGATAGTTAGAAAAATTGATAGCAAGAAATAATTTGAAGTTGTTTAAAAAATAGAGCATGAAAATAGTTTGTGTGAAAAAATGATAATTTGAAAAATTGATAGCAAAAAATACACCAAAAAAAAACAATATCAGTGGTGTTGCCGCGCCAGCGTCGTGTTAGTGAGTGTCAGTGTTTCAAGGTTTGAAACAACCTGTAGAAATAAATTTTGACATGTTTGAAACTTGATTTAATCTTTTGATTATAGAAATAGGAGAATGCTAACATGTGCCTTTAAGGAACTCAATATAGACACATGTCTTAAAAGATAAGTGTATTCATCTTTTTAAAAGTGAAAATATTGTTTTTCTCAATTCAAAATTTCCACTTTTGGTTCCTTAACATTTGCTCTTGGGGCACAAGGTAACCAGACCCATAGAAATAACTCAATAACATACTACATTAGTATTTATTGGAAACAACTTAATTAGGCCATTAACTGAATGCTTAGGTAAGTGTTTGAGTAGAAGCTATTTCTATAGTTTAAGAGGATATGTGAATAAACTGTTTTCATATAAACTTTATAGTTTTTTTGTAAGTTATATTGAAGAGTTTAATAAAATAATTAGGTGAAAATATCTTATGGATATGTTATAAGTGTTATTTTCATAAGCAATCTCAATTAGTCATCAATATCTTTTGATCCATGCGAAGTCATATCTTGATTCGAAACAAAATTGAACCCAATTGATAAACATCTCTAGTGTGTATCTATTTTGAAAATGAATCTCAATTTCATATGATGAATCCCAACTCAGTATGATAAATTCTAATTCTTAATTCTAATCCCAACTTGGTAATATATCTTACAATTCATAATTTGAATCTCATTTGATAACTCAAACAATTTAACAAGTGTTACTTCTTATATCAGTAGATAAGCCCAAATGAGTTGCACATTAGACAATCCAAACACAGCCTTGTTCAACAATAGCCTTAATAAGTTAGTTTCTCAACTTTGCTCAAACTCGGAGATTTCTCCTCTTTTTCTTTGTTATTTTCTATTTTACCTTTTATTTATTTATTTTTGCACTGGGGGATGTATTACCCTCCAAATCCCTTGCATTTTTTCCCTGGATGAATTTACTCTTTTAGGAAATAATTGAACTATTGTGATTGACTTATTGTTGGTAAGTTGGTAACTTGGCCCTTCAAAAGTTAAAACTCTTACCCCAAATGCACTGGTGATTAGTTACTTGCACTGTAGTTAACTTGAGAATATGTTTTACCTTGTGTTTATTTCTATACAAGTTTATGGTTGAAAATTCATGTGATAATTTGTACTACGTTAGTACTTCTACATGTGATTGTGCTTTCTTGTTTCTAGTCCTAGTTGATATTTTACTTAATTTACCTGAATATACCTTGATCAACAGTGTTTAATTCTAAAAAAGTCTTTTTTTTTGTTGTTTTGTTTTGCAGAATAATTAAGTCCATTGATTCTGTCCTTCATTTTTCTGAAACATTCAAAATTCACGATCTGGAGCTAGGACATGTATTTGTGCTGTTCTTTTTTAACATCATCATTGCTTTGATTGATAGCACATTAAATGACTGGGGATTACAAGTGACCTTTAATGAAAGATCGTGTTTAGTCCCAAAGGGCGACCAGTATATGGAAATTGATCATAATGTGATGCACAATTTTAAAAAAGGTGATTATCATGAACAGATACGGAAGAGGAATGCCATCACAGCCTTAGAGGTATTGGGAAGACTAAGCGAAAGCAGAAAAGCAACGATTCTTCTGCAGTCTGTTCTCTTAAACATGTATTGTCTCCCACCTTTTTATATTTTGTCTTGAACATTTAGTTTGGTATTTTAAAATTAATTGCATCTCAATCCCATCGCTATTAATATCTCTAATCACACTTAACATTCTAAATAATCAAGATGCTGAAATAATATTTTAGCCTATTCCATTGAGCTCCAAATATTGATAACATTGAGTTTCAACATTGCCAGACTGAATACTGTAGTAACAATGATTTATGGAGATTTTAATTTTTACGATTCATATACTGTTTTGCTACTATATGACATCTCTATTTTGATTCTCTACTATATACAATAATATGGTTTGATTATGCTACTGATACGATTCATTTCACTTTAGCTGATAAATGCCAGAATTCCTATATGGTCATTTCTAGGTGGTTTTGGTAGTACAATATCCACCATCGGGAATAGTTTCAAGTAAATGATTCCATTATCAAATGGTTTGGGAAATTTTATTTAACAGCAAATGTGCATATGGCGTTATACCTGCATATCGAAAAAAAAAATGGCGTTATACCCAGTAGTCCTGGCTTCTCTTGTCTTAGCACATTTGAGCATAACCATTTTTTAGTTCTTCAAGTGTTGTTGATATTAGTGTACTTACATTTACATAAATTTTTACATGATTTTATTGTTCAAATATCTTACTTGCTTTCTAGGAGTTGTGTTGGGAAGCTGACAATCTGCTTTCCCTATTTTGTGATTCATCATGTTTGATAGGCCTGAAAATTTCAATTGCCTCCTGCAGAGGCTTCAATTTCTTGAATCCCTTGAATTAGCATCATCAGAATTAAAATTAGTAAATCAAGTCCTTAGAAAAGTGTCTACCAGGATCCGTGGGGTTTCTCATTTTGATTACTCCCTAAATAAGCATCAGGTGGTTGGGATGATTGTTGATGTTGGATCATGTAAAGCATTGTTGAATAGCAAATACAGATCTTGTTGGGTTCCTTTAGACATTTATATGGAGAATGCTATGAATTCTAGACAGATTCCTATCAAATCAGCTATTGAGGTGCTTACAGGTAAATCTTTGTGGCGGTTTTCATTGGATTTGTGTTTGCTTGCTGTAATTATTCATTAGTTATTTAGGGTTTATTTTCAGAAAGTTATTTATTAGATTTGTCTTTGGTTCCATTATTTTGGGTTTGATCCGGGTCTTTCCTAATATTCATGACCTATTTGCAGAAGGAATCAAGACACTTCAAATATTTAACCAGGCTAGCTGGCATGAAACCTTTTTGGCACTTTGGCTTTCAGCCCTCCGGCTTGTGCAGCGAGTTGAGACTGGTCCATACTTAATTTTTTGTTTTCATGGAAGTATTAACCAAATAACTAATATTCCTCCTCTCTCTTATGGTGCATTGCAGGAGCGTGATCCTCCTGAAGGTCCTATTCCCCATCTTGAAGCACGTTTATGCATGCTTTTATCTATCGTCCCTTTGGCAATTGTGAATGTTCTACGGGATGACACTGAAAATAATCTGTCTACCGTTCCAGTTCCTATGAGATCACAATACAAACCTGAAATGAAGAGCGATGGTTCTATTAAACTTGGGCTGACTTCATCTGTTCAAGTCCTTGGGCACTTTTCTGGCCTTCTTTGCCCTCCTGCATTAGTTGTTGATGCAGCCAATCAGGCAGCTAAAAAAGCAGCGAGTTTCATTTATAATTCAATGAATGAAAAGGGTGAATCTTTCACCAGCATTCATGCTAATGCCAATACAAAAGCAGGTAGGTTGATTCTGGTAACCTCATATGTGCTTCCATTATTTAATCTGCTTTATTTATGATGAATAAGGACTACTATCACATGCAAACTATTTACTCGTTTTTTTTGTTTGCATATCTGTGATACTTTGAAAATAATTATCTTTTAGGTGGGAACTTGAGGCATCTCATAGTGGAAGCTTGTATAGCAAGGAATTTAATGGATACATCAGTGTACTTTTGGCCTGGTTACGTGTCTACATCTGTTATGTCTTTGTCAGATTCATCGCCACTAGAAAAATCTCCATGGTTAACATTTATGGACGGAACCCCGTTAAACAATTCTCTTATAAATGCCCTTACGGCAACACCTGCCTCAAGGTATGCTTTTATGCAAATCTATGATTCAATTTTGGTTTTGTCTAAAGTACTGATGATTGGTCTTCACAATGTTTCTTCCATACTAGCCTAGCGGAGATAGAGAAGTTATACTATATTGCATTAAATGGAACGGAGGTGGAAAGGCCTGCAGCTGCAAAGATTCTGTGTGGTGCATCCCTCAGCCGTGGATGGTATATTCAGGTGACAAATCCTATTTCCTAACAGAGATATTATGAGTGTTCTTTGTTTCCGTACACAAAAAACAATATTGTTACTAAAGGAGAGAGTAAAATCACAACTTTAGGTATGCATATTTGCAATAATATAATATAATATAATGTAATATGATAATGTAAACATCATATGGGTCATGCTAACAAGTGGGGGCACTTGTTAAGGAAACAAAAGAGAATAAAAAAATAAAATAAAAGATTGATGTGAAAAAGAACAATTTTAATAACTTCAAGACATTGAATACACAAATTTCAAGAATATATTTCCTTTCTTGTTAGCATTTCCCATATCATATTGAGAACGGATTGGTGCTTCGATGCCAAAAAGAGCTCCAGAGGGTGCCCTGTCATTATAAAGGGTATTTTTGCTATCTACCTATTAGGTATATTAATTAAGGGAACTAGAGTTAGTTTTGATTAGTCATGACTTCTGTTTCTCTTTTCTTCTTCAAAAAGGGCAACCTTGTGATGCTTTGAAGCTCTCATTATGGCAAGGTTCAAAGAAAGATTCCACTAAAATCCATGGTCTTCTAGTTGCATAGCAGCAACTTCAATCATTGCGTAAATTCAATCATTGTGTCAAGTCAAGGCTTCCCGTCCTCCTTGCACCTAAACTAGGAATAAATTTTTATCAAGCTTATGTTCTTTGCAATGATGACACTTGGGGCTAAGCATCATGTATCTATTAGCTTGTGTTAATTTTACATCCTTTATTTTTTTTTGGTCAAGAATTTTACATCCTTTAATTAATTGTTTTATCCTTTGTTACTCTGGATTATAGTTTAATGTGTGAATACTCCAGTTCTTGGTATTGTAGTATTTATGAATATTATGTTCCTCATCATCTATTGTTTCTGATGTAAAATGTTGTCTCCTTTGCAGGAACATGTGGTCCGCTATGTAGTCAAACTACTGGCTTCTCCCGTACCTCATAGTCATTCTGGAACTTGGGGCCTCTTGGTGGATAATATGTCCATGCTAAGTGCTGTCCTCCGTGGAGCTTCCTGTGTTGATACAGTTCATATACTTTCTTTACATGGTGTAGTAAGTGAATCACTTTAACAATTTATGTGATGTTCGATTGCTATATGAATATGATCTCCCATTTTGATTCTCTATCACAAATTTCTAATGATGAAATTTTTTCCACTTGATAGTTGGGCAGTCATTTGTCCATGTTCCAGACGTATAGTCTTGAGTGTGAGGGTGTGTGCTAAGATCCCACATCGACTGATATGGCCAAATTAGTTCTTATAAAGCTTAGGCATCCTCATCTCTTGAGCTAACCTTTGGGGCCAAGTTAGGCTAATTCAAATTATATGATATAGAGCCTATCCTAGATATGTTATTGGGCCACCTGCATTTTTCTATCCTCTAGATGTCTATTATAGTTACAAAAGTGATGGGGTGTGTGTTGTGATATGCCAACTACATCTGTTCACCCTTGCACTGTCTACGCATGGGTGTAAAGGGGTGTGTTGAGATCCTGCGTCGATTAGAGATGAAATATATTTTTAAGGGTTTTTTGTATAGATAAAAATAAAGTTTAAATATATTTTTCGCACCCCAAAATTTCAAAAAATTGGTTTTAGTTATTTTGAAAATTGACGTACTTTGGTCCCCTACTTTTGAAAATATATCATCAATAAAGGTGCCACATTATTAAAAGAGAGGGGGGCCATAAAAAAATGTCGACGTTTAAAACAGAGGGACCAAAAAGCTGATTTTAAAAAAGGGGACCAAAAGTTTAAAAATATCAAAATAGAGGACCAAAAGTGCATTTAAATCAAAATGTATTTAACCTTATAAATAAAGATAGAATAGATAATTAAAGAGGATATTGAAGGTTTATATGATTCCTCCTTCTAGTTCCTGCCGGGGATGCGCTTTGGTTAAGCAAGTTAAAGTAGCATTAAAAAAAGAGAAGTAACATAAATCATTTGATTATAGTTCAAGCGTCATTCCTGAGATATTAGTAGTATATAGACTTCATTCTCAAACTTAATTTATTTTCCAGTCACTTTTTTATGTCAAATGTTTTTTAACAAAAGTTATTTTGTGCAGGTTCCCACAGTTGCTGCTTCTTTATTGCCGCTTTGTGAAGCATTTGGCTCAATTACACCGACTCCAAATAGCACAGGCGATGAGCCTTCAACATCAGTTTACATGGCTTTTTCTTTAGCATTTCTTTTCCTCATTCGTTTATGGAAATTCTGTACACCCCCTCTTGACCAGTGCATCACAGAAGGAGGAATTGCAGTTGGAGGTTTGGAGTATCTTTTGACATTGCACAATAACTGTGTCATGTCTTCCCAAGATAAGCTTAAAAGCAATCAAAATCTCTTAGATTCTGCATTTAAACCTGTATCTATCGATTCATTTCCAAAATTAAGGGCCTTGTATTGTCAATACAAATCTTGTGTTGCTTCAACCCTTTCTGGTATTTCTACTGGAAATTCCAGTCATCAAACTGCTAGCGTAATCTTAAGCATGATTTACCAAAAGATGTCTAAAGGTGGTATTTCATCAAGTAATTGTTCATCACCAAATAGCAGTAATGCATGTAGCTCTCTCATAAATTCTGGTGATGATGCTCTTCAAAGACCTGTGCTCCCTGCATGGGAAGTACTAGAAGCTCTTCCTTTTGTCCTAGAAGCAATCTTAACTGCTTGTGTTCATGGGAGGCTTTCATCGCGAGACTTGACAACAGGTTTGCTAGATGCTAGCTTTGCTTGTATGTAAATCAAAGGTTTCAAGTTTTATTTGTTTTCATCATTTGGTCTCACCTTTCTTGTGCCTTTAATAGATGATACAATCGTGAAAATTAAATAAAGTTGCTGGTTCCAATTCTTTTTTCTAATATTCTTCTCTGGATATCTTAAAATGTTGTCCCATTTTTCGAAGCCTGTGTACTAAATCATATTAAGTTCCATTGAAGCAACTATCTTAATCAATTGTTATAACTTTTTTTTTGGACAGAATTGTTATACTTTTCTTAATCAACTAGTTTAATGACCCGTGCATTCGCACGGGTCTATTGATTTTAATTCGATATTTAAATTTATCGTTATATTAATGTAGAAAATTTATTTAGAATAAAATATTTAAATTTGTTATAAAATATTGTTAAATATAAGTGAAACTATTGTGTTGTTTTTTTGTAAAACTTATTTATCCAGTTTTTTATGTTTCGGTGACTAATAATGGTCATGTATATATTTTGTAATCGAAAATTAGAAATTTTATTAGGAATATCTCTGGTAATTTAGTAAATTTGATAGTAATTAACTTTATTTTATTATTATTAATAGTTAGTAGTAAACTTGGTAGTAATACTATTATTTATTTTATTTTATTTTTTATGAAAAATATTGTTTATGTTTTTTTAATATAATTATTTTGTATGTTTCTATTTCTATATTCCTATTTTTATGTATTCAGCTTGTTTTTTCTATATTCTTTCCATAATTTATTTTTATTGACTAAACTCTATAATATTTTTATTGTTTTTTTTCCTATTTTTATGCATAGATTCCTATATGGTATTGTTTTTGTACTCATCTTATTCTTTCTATATTTTTTATATATTTATCTTATATTCTTTCTATATTTTTTTTTAATATTTTTTTTAGTGAAATTACAATGAAGGATATAAAACTTGCAACGTGAAGTAATAAGGATAAATTAATAACTTTGGTGGTAATTGATTTTAATATATTAGTAATAGATTGTTATAACTTACAATGCAACTAATAAACAAACGTTAGTTGTTACAGTCAGACAAAATTTACTGAACAGAAGGTGCTGTGATTCCGGTGCTACCTCATCTTATCACTGTAACTCATCTGCCATTTCATTTGCAGGTCTGAGACACCTTGTTGATTTTCTTCCAGCGTCAATTGCTGCCATTATTGATTACTTTTCTTCAGAAGTTACTCGTGGTGTATGGAAACAAGTTCCAATGAATGGAACTGATTGGCCTAGTCCTGCAGCAGTTCTTCAGTCAGTGGAATCAGAAATAAAAGCTATACTAACTCATGTTGGCGTTGAGGTTCCAAACTGTTCATCTGGTACTTTGCTGGTTCATTATTCTAATATAAATGTTTGATGTTTACTAATTTCCATTATGAGTCCTACCAAATTCAAAATACATCATACATCTACATCCTTGGGCAGAAAGGTGGGAAATTACAGAGATAGGCACATTCACGTATATTTCTGGAAATTGGTGATGACTTGCAGCGACCAAAATAAATTGTTCTTTCCCCTCTTTCTATGGAACCGGTTATGTTATGATTCAGATCACAACTTTATGTTTCATCAATACTTTTAACGAAGAAATTTTTTCTAATTTTTTCCTTCTCTGTTTAGCATGTTCATATTGTTAGTTAGTAGATGTATAGGGTTGTGTGTGTGTGTGTGTGTGAGAGAGAGAGAGAGAGAGAGAGAGAGAGAGAGAGAGAGAAGCGAAAAGCCGAGGCGGGGTTGTTTCTTTAGTGAGAGTATGAAAAGTCAACAAATATTTTTATTCTGTTCATGTATTTCTGTGTCAGAGACAATATGGATGAGAGTATGAATTTAGCACTATCATTTCTTAAATAAATCAGCAAATTTTATTGTTTTCTTATCATTTATAGGGGTACTTTAGAATAAACAATCCAGAGATAATTATTACATTTGCATTGCTTACGAGTTAAGTCTTTGTTGCTGGCAGGAGGCTCACCAGTAATGCTTCCATTACCAATGGCAGCTCTTGTCAGTTTATCCATTACTTTTAAACTTGACAAGAGCCTGGAGTACATCCATGCTATCACCGGAGCTGCTTTGGAAAATTGTGCATCAGGTTGCCCTTGGCCTAGCATGCCTGTTATTGGCTCTCTGTGGGCACAAAAGGTTCGCCGCTGGCACAACTTCATTGTCGTATCCGGTTCCCGCTCTGTGTTCAGACATAACAATGAATCTGTTGCTCAGCTGGTGAGAAGTTGTTTCACCTCATTCCTTGGAGTATTGTCTGGTTCAAACTCAAAGTTGACTGCTGAATGTAGTGTGAATGGTCTGTTGGGTAGTTCTATTACTGCCCCTGGTGCCATTCCTTTTGTTGCACCAGGATTCCTTTATCTTCGATCCTGTCGAAATATACACAATGTGCAGTATCTGAACGATGTGATTGTGGGACTAGTGACAGAGTATTCCAATGAATTAGCCGGAATAAGGGCGAGTTCTGGCTCTAGCCGCTTAAAGTCCAACGAAACATCAATATCCCTAGCAGCTCAAAGTGCAAAAGACATGGCAACACTCGGTGCAAGTCTTTTATGTGCAGCTGGTGGTATACAACTGGTCCAGGAATTGTACAAGGAGACTATTCCTACCTGGCTGCTGTCATCAAGGGATGTCAAGCGCAAAAATGATAATGTGGTGTCATATATACTTGAGGGTTATGCTATAGCATATTTGTTGACACAGTCGGGAGCAATTTTATGGGGCGTTGGGACCAAATTACCATCATCGAAACTCTCTAGAAGGAATCGCATAATTGGAGTCCATTTGGACTTCCTGGCAGAAGTCATGGAGAGAAAAATTTCCCTCAGTTGCAATCCTCTTACATGGAAAACTTATGTCTGCTGTTTAGTAGGATTAATGGTTAGTTTTGCACCTGCATGGCTTCAAGAAGTGAAGGTAGACACTTTGAGGAAATTAGCACGCGGATTAAGCAGATGGAACGAACATGAACAAGCACTTTCTCTACTACAAAGAGGTGGGACTGCAGCTATGGGAGCTCTTGCTGAACTTGTCAATGTGATTGACTTTGAACATAAGAAGCCATGCTCATAAATCAATATGATGATTGAATCGTAAAACGTCAATTTTGCTTCAGAGAAAATTTGGGAGTTTCTTTGTGGATATATTTAACTCTAGTTAGTTAGATAGATAGTTACAAAGTTAGTTAGAGTTTACAATAGTAGTATAATCTTAGTCTTCACTTTATAGAGTTAATTGGTGGATTTAAAAAAAATTGTAACCTTTTTCTCTTATTCATTGATATCTTGAGCATGGCTCAATTCATTGATTTATTGAGCTCCTTCGTTTCCAATTCCAAGTCATAGTTAAAATTCTGTAGAATTTGGATTGTTGAATATTATTAATTTGCCCAAAAAATGGTGTTGACGCGTACCTTCAAAACATGTCTTTTCAAATTATACACAAAAAGTTTTATATTTATTTATTTCATACATATTAAAAATATGCTATATGTAGAAGTAGTAATTTTATACAATTATCCTTATTAAGCATGAATATATTCATCAATTTTCCAAGTTTTAAGCACAATATATTATTACTTTTCCTTCTCTAGCTTGCTGGTAATGTATCATGGTTTCCTAATCGTTTTTTTCTTCTCCAATTTGAAGTTTATATGTTATATTTTTGTGTTTTTTTTTATTTTCTCAATTTCTGATTTTTCCAACATCTAAGATGAAAGATAGGCTAGACGCTAGTGCATTCCCTCGCATTTGCAACTTTTCTAGCTCTTCATTCCATGAGATAAAAAAAGCTTAAGCATCTACCTAGGCTACCATTACCATATAAACTTTCCTTATTATGCCTAATTAATCAGCCTGATGTGGTCCATGATTATTAATCTCATTAATAATGGTGATATCACTCTTTCACCAAACTTTCATTTCACCTAAATTTCTTTCAGCAAAAGTAAGACCATTTTTTTGTCCCAAATTATAAGGGAGAAAGTCATTTTCAAGAATGTTTTTCCTTTATTCTCATAAAATTAAATGCAAATTGCATTTAATTTTTTCTCTCCACCCTTTTCTCAATAAACAACAACCAATAAAAATTGTTTTTACATCTTCCTATACAACTTATTCCAAGAAAAACCCACAAAAACATATTTCAAATTATTATGTTTTACTTTTTCTTAATAAATGTGATTTTTTAATTTTCTCTTATAATTCGGGACGGATGGAGTATAAGTATATTTTTTGTCAAAATAAAAATTTATATATATTTCCTTCTCCATCACTACTACTCATTGCAATTTCAACTTCAGCTACACACACCACTTCATCCCATTTTCTCCCACATGCTACTTCAATTACTTCCTCTTGCTGGTAAATTTTATTCTAACAATTGTTACATCCACGCATCATCAGAACTTAACTCTTGATCTATGTTTCATGTTTTTGCTCAAATAATTAATTTTCTCAATAATGTTTTCCAACATGATGGAGTATATGAATAAAGGCTTTGTTTACTCCTAGTACCACTTTCAATTTTTGTCATATATCTACATATTTTTATAACTATAATTTGTCTTAATTTGCTTGCTGAAATTATTCAATATAGGTATTAAGGGAATTAAGACAAATTATATGACAAATTATTCAATATAGGTATTTAGAGAAATGTTATTTTTTAGATTCATTGAGAATCTAACTATTTAGCAGACGCTAGATTATCAATTATATTAGGGACCGGAGGGCAGAGACGGATCCAAAAACAATTTATGTCGGGGGCCGAAAAGTAACTAACCTATTTTATTTATAGAAATTATATTTGTTTACATTGTCCATATAATTTTCTTTTGGTATCATATTGTAAGTACGAAGTAATTCTCTCTCAACTGAATTTTTTTCATACGCATGAGTCCGAAATTAAACCTTTGAACATCAGTTAATATTACATGCAATATTCCTATTAGCAATATTCCTATTAACTGAGTTATATTTATAGGAACATAAATTATATAATATACTAATACTAAGTATATATACTATTAGAGTTGGAGTGTATCATATAATATAATATAGGAGTATAATATATGTATATTTATATGTAAGAGATGGAGGGGAGGGGGGCCTTGGCCACTGCCTGCCCCCTGCCAGAGGGATTATATATAAAAGAAAAATTTATAATTTTTTAATATTTTTAGGAACAATTTAAAGTTGCTATGATAACTCGTATAAAAGTTTAAGGTGCGTTTGATTTGTAAAACAACAAGGATTGGACAAAATAGTATAGGACAGAACAAAATAATACAGGACAAGACAAAATTGTACCGGATAGATAAAAGACGATAATATTTTTATATTCGAAAATAAAATAGGTATTTTCGTATTTTTTATAGTTGTCATATTGATAAAAAGTTGTACTGTGGTTCGGTGAGGGACAAAAATTGTTGTTTTTGTCCCGTCGCTAGCTACCTAATTTGTCTAGTCCCATGAGCAATTTCAAATCAAACAAAGTACAACAAAAGTTGTTCAGTCAAGTCCCTTATTTTCTAGCAGATCATTTTGTCGATGAAATGAAGTGGATAAGCCCCAATAAAAAAACTAAAAAATATCTAAGAAACATATGTATGTCAATAAGGCATGGGGCACATAAAAAGGTAAACATTCTAGTACTCTAGTTTAGGGAGGAAGGAAGGAGATGTGTTTTGCAAAGGAAGGTAAAACACCATTTGCCCAACATATCTCCTTCCTTCTTCCCTTATCCCAAACCACCACATGATCATTGTCATTCCCCCCTTTCCTTCAATGATACCCTCGTTCATCTTCAGCCTCACCAACACATTTAACATTCGCGAATAATTTGTTTGTCGTCGTTACTCTTTGTCTCTGTTTCCCCACCACCTCCGACACCTCCTGAGAATGATTATCCCCCCACTCCCTCACCCTCGAAACCTCCCTCTATTCCTGTGAAGTTGTCCCTCCTTCCTCATTTCCACCATGTTGTTTGACACATGATTAAAACGCACGTTAAATTCACCCATAATTTAAAAGTACCAAACCACACCCTATTAAACGCCGTAATATTTTTCTTGTTTCCTTCACGTTGTCAAAGCGAACAAATCCAAACCTCTATCTATGTCGATTACGTTTTTAGCCACAAACAAATCTACTACACAACCAATATTTTTAAATTCACTACAAAGATTATCCTAGTGCAATTCCTCCAAGAAATTAGTGAAGTAAAAAGATTCTACTTCGTAATTGTCATGCTGCTTGTTAATCTAGTCGTCAACCATCAACCCTCATAACCTGTCTCTAAAGATACCGTGTTTGATCCCTCGTTGTTGCCTTGCTGATACACTCCCGATTGCCTTGCTTTCTAATTCCTTCGTCTCACTACGGACCATGGTGCTTCGACCTCTCTCTCCTCACATGTTTGTCTCACCTTGGTCATGAACAATTTTCCATTTGAATGGTGTTTTCTAATCTTTTATATAATAAGCTTGTATACACAAGCAAATCCTAAACCCTAATTTGTTTTTCATGTTTTCCCTCCATTTTATCTTGCAATTTTTATTAAAAAATAATACAATTTTGTAGGATTCGAACCCGCAACCCTTTAGTGCAAGGCAATATTTCCAACCACTATGGCAAGTATACCAATTATGATTAAAATTATGTGCAATAATTGATAAGCATCATCAATTTTAAAAGTATATCATATCAAAATTATTGTTGACTATATTATTCATCACGAAATATTTTTATGTCTTTCCTGATCAATGATTTTTTTTCTACCGGATCATAAATTTAGAGAATAATTATCATGTGAGATTTAGAAAGTTATTATCACGCGTGATTTGAAAAGTTTTATATATATATATATATATATATATATATATATATATATATATATATATATATATATATATATATATATATTCTCATACTATAACACATTCAACAATATTGAAATCTATTAAGAAAAAAACATCTTTCACATTTCAATGTCTCATGTTAACAACTTCACCACAATTCGACTTAATTTACTCAGAGGTGTGTATAAACTTTCATTCTGTTTTGTGATTTATTATCTTTATTTCTGAAATCGATATTGTTTTAAAACTTTATGCTAACTTTATTCTTATATATATATATATATATATATATATATATATATATATATATATATATTTAAATAGGTCCTTTGAATCCCTATCCTTTATCTGATCGGGAGAAGTTGGTTAATGAATTGCAAATTAGATATCGGACCTACTGCGTTGAGTTTTGCGTAACCGAAGTTAGTATAGTTCCAAAAATTTTAATAGATTGTTTTTTACACCAAAATTTTCAATTATTTATATTTAATTTTATTTTATATGTTATTTCTATTAAAATTATGATACCGAGTATTGATATTAGGATTTTCACATACGACACAATTTTGCATGTAGTGAATGATTTCTATTATATTTAGATTTAGATTGATACTTAAAAAGAAATAAATAATATGCAGTATTCATCATTTTCATAGAACATTGTTAAATGGAAAAAACTCAAATTTCTTTTTTCCTAACATTTCTATTGTTCATTGATTTTATTGGGTGCAACGATGATTCCGAAGATGTTTTATGCTGATTTTTGACACGAAATTTATCGTTTCGCAACTTTGGTAGATCCGTTCGCGAATCAATTTGAAGTATTAGTCGAAAAAATTAACAATAATATTTATTTAACGCATGGCTGGTATGCTTTAAAAGAAAAAAATCATTGGACTCAAAAGTTTCTTCTTTTTTTTAACTAAACAAGTTAAGAAAAAATTACTTTTTTTTATGTCTTTATGAACTTAAAAGTTTGTTTATGTTGAGGAGTATGGTTGATCGTATTACTGCAAATATATATCAAGGTGATATTTATGCAAATAGTAGTTGACCCCAGGTATATATCAACGTGACTATATTATTAATTACGAAAAAAATCACTGATTCACATTTGTTTCTTTTGCTAACAATGTATATATCCTAACCTTTCCGGATCAAAGAGGATTGTTTTCTAAATGGGTTTTGGGTGTTGGGGATGGAGAGATTGAAGATGACAACGACGATGATTTAGAATTTGACATTCCATCAGATTTATTGATTCCAAATTCAGGTGATCCTCTTGCTGCTATCGTTGAAAGCACATATCCTCAACTTTTACAAAACATGAACGATATAACGTATTTCAAAAATAGAGCTATACTAGCTCCTAAAAATTCAATAGTCGACGCAATAAACGATTATATGTTGGATTTAATTCCTGGTGAAGAAAAAACATATTTGAGTTATGATACTCCGCTCACACAAAATGTAGACGGTCAAAAAGTGAATGATGTTCATACTCCTGAATTTTTGAACACGACTTCTACGTCGGGACTGCCAAATCACAAGTTGAGACTTAAAGTTGGAGTTCCAGTTATGCTATTAAGGAATTTGAATAAAAAATTAGGATTATGCAATGGAACAAGACTTATTATTACGAGATTGGGAAACCGTGCTGTTGAAGGAAAAATTATTTCAGGATGTAATATTGGTGATCAGGTTTTCATACCTAGATTTTCTCTCAGACCATCTGACGTGAGAATTCCTTTTAAATTTCAACGGAGACAATTTTCTATAATGATTTCTTTTGAGAACTATTAATAAGAGTCACAGACAATCTTTAAAGCATGTTGGGATATATCTTCCGTCGTCAGTGTTTTCACATAGTCAGTTGTATCTTGGAATTTCAAGAGTTACTTCTAGAAAATGATTAAAAATATTGATCATCGACGACGACAGTGAAGATACGACTAAGACTTCGAATGTGGTGTATAAAGAAGTCTTCCGTAATATAACATAATTTTCTTTGTATGAATATTTATCCAAAATTATTGTTGAACTATCGTTTAATGTTACTCAACTTTTTTCATATACCTTACATTATTGTAATTATCTTATCTTATTTAATCATTATATATCTTACAGCTAATCAGACGCGTGCACCGCATGGGTCGATGTTCTAGTAGCGAGAAAACGATGTTCATTCATGAGAGTCACTCTCTATCCTCTCTTTGCTTATCTCATTTCATTCATAATAATATTATAAATACGGCTATGATTAAAATTCTTTATATTTTTAAAGACCCAAAATTTATGGTTTAATTAGTCTATTAATCCTTAAAGACATTTTAGGTTTCACAATGGTTCCTTAAAGAAAAAAAAAAGTCCGGGTTGGTCTCTTAAAGACATATATGTTTGCCATATTGATCCTTTCCGTTAAACTTTAACTCTAAATATAACAAAAAAATTCAATGGTTAAACTTTTAAAAATTAATAAGGTTTTTCGTGGACCACTTACACTTAATGACATCCACAATTTAGTCAACTAAAACTAACGTTTTTTGTAAAAAAAGTTGACGGAAATGACTAATGTGAGAAACAGATGTAGATTAAGGGACCAATCCGAACTTTTTTTTTTAAGTGACCATTGTAAAACCTAAAATGTATTTACGGACCAAAGCCAAAATTTATTTAACTTTAATATTTTTACAAAATTTTTATTTAACTTTAATATTTTTACAAAATTTTACTACCTCTCAAACCATCCCGAACTTCATATTATCATGAGAGAGAAAGGGAAAGATGGTACCAAAAAATTAAAAAGGAAAGAATATTCTATTTTATTTTTGACTCAATGAAAAGATATTCTATATATATATTTTTATGAAAAGTTTTTTTGTTTTGGTAAGATATATTTTTATGAAGAGTTGAAATATATAAAATATAAAAAAAATAAAATAAAAATTGCAATTTGCAAGAAAGAGAGAAGAAAGACATGAAAAATTTGGTGGAAGTGATGAGATGAGATGAGAATGGATGAAAGGAGGCGTGGAGTTTGGTCTTGTCGGCGCATAGTAGCAACCAAAGGAGGAAGTTCCAACAATGGTGACAAGACAAAAATCAAGATCAACAACAAGAACATCATCAACAAGCTTCAAAACCGCGAGCTTTTTCCTAAACCTCATCGTTCTTTTGTTGCTGACACTTCCCCACATAGATTCCAGAACATGCGTTTGATTCATCAATTTGACACTCATGACCCTAAATGTCAATATTCTCCTAAACCTTTCTTGCCCTTTTTGATGAAAAGGACTAAGGTTGTTGAGATCGTTGCTGCTAAGAATATTGTCTTTGCTCTTGCTCATTCTGGTCTCTGTGCTGCTTTTAGTAGAGGTTAGTTTCTTTTATTCATCACTGTTATTTTATTTTTTTATGGATGAATTTTCACTACCCATATATGAATTAGTGTTAGTATTTGTTATATTTGTATAAAAATCTTGTCTTTTTAATATTTTTGTATGAATGAGTAAACCAAGGTATAGAGTAACTGAGATTCCAATTAAGGGTTGGACATCTCCAAACATATGTTTTTCGATATGCACCGACAGTGAACTTGACCACATGATTAAGAGAGCCATTGATTATTACTTGTGATATTAATCTTCATATTTGTAGAAAAACTAGGACTTTTGATTTTTATTAGTATGATTTGCTATAACTTATTGCCATGTATTAGACTATTAGTCAATGTGATATTTGTATAAAAGTCATGAATTTTGATTTTATTTTGTTAGGTATGATAAAAAACGTTATTGGATTTGGATTCTCTGCAGTTGTGTAGCGTGGATCTCGATTGTTAGATGAAGGTCAAACGGTTCGTATTGCTATATGTATTAGAAAGTCAATTTGGTGAAGTCAATATACTACCAAGCTGATTTGGTGAAGTTAGAATACGAGCCGTTTGATCTTCATCAGTTCACTTGACTGCATGTTTTTCTAGTAGGGAATCTGGGTTCGTTATTGTTCGTTGCCCACATATTAGTCACTTTCATTTGTAGAGAAACCATTTTTATTTTATTTTATGAATTGGCATTGCTCACTACCTGTATACGAGTTATTGTCATTTGCTATAGACACGAACGCTGGACACGACACTAACACATTAACAACACTAGTAATGATTTGAGAAAATTAATTAATTGAATATAGTGTCATGTGTCTGTGCCATGTAGTGTTGGACACCAGACACATCTTTGATCAAAAGTGTCAATGCTGTTGAGGTCATTTGCATATAAACCATAACTTTTGATATTTAGTATGTGAATTTCATTTCCCATTCTCCATATATTGTCTTTGCTGTGTTTGAATAAAAGCCACGATTTTGATTTTTTATGCATGAATTGTCATTGTCAAATCAAATTTATATGCAAAGTCTTTACTTTTGTGTTTTTTTATATGGATTATAATTTATTATTGTCCTTTTGTTTTGGATTTGATTCACCAGTCCATAAATGGTTGAAATCTCACGCGTTTAATCATTGGTGAATTTTATAGAAGTTACGAGTTTCCATGTTTTTTTGGTAATCAAAAGTTTAGCAAGTTTCCGGTTTTTAATATACGAATTCCATGCAGAAACAAATGAAAGGATTTGCTTTCTGAATGTCTGCCCTGACGAAGTCATCCGCAGTCTCTTCTACAACAAGAACAATGACTCACTTATTACCGTGTCTGTTTATGCTACTGAGAATTTCAGTTCTTTGAAATGCAGATCTACAAGGATTGAGTGCGTGCATTTTCCGTGGTTGTGCATTCAAATTTTTCCTTTAATTGTGTAAAATGTATGTTACTTACGTATTGATTTCTTTATGTTCCTAGGTACATAAGGAGGGCCAAGCCGGATGCTGGTTTTCCTCTTTTCCAGTCCGAGTCTTTAAAATGGCCTGGATTTGTAGAATTTGATGACGTTAATGCAAAGGTCCTAACATACTCTGCACAAGATAGGTACTTCCGGCACTCTTCCTCTTTCTATTCCACTTCTAATGTGTGTTTTTCCACCGGTTATTCTACCTTACCCGCTTCTATCCAATGATAACAGTATATACAAGGTCTTTGATCTTAAAAACTACACTTTGCTATACTCGATTTCAGATAAGCACGTTCAAGAGATCAAGATCAGGTACTTTCTTGTTTCCAGATTGACTTTCTGCTTCACTGTTTCGGTACCTGCAAAAACTCCATTTTGATAAATCAATTCTGTCAAGTCATGAGCATAATCATTACCATATTCTGCATCACACCACACACATCACATCGAAAAAGAAATACTTCAAAGAAGTTGAGGTGCTGGCTGAGTAGGTCATTGATGGATTTCCAACAAGTGAATGTGACAAAAGGTTTTTTAGGTTAAATGATTTTGAGCAGGTTTTGTTGAGAAAGAAAAGCTGTTGGAGACAAAAGACTTAGATGAAGTAGGCTAAGGCTATGTTTGGTCAAATTATGCTATAAATTAGATGATAGTTTATAGTTGAAAAGCTAGTCGAATGAAATTAAAGTGTTTGGTAAATTTAGCTGTTGTAAATATAAAATGCATAAAAGTACATATTATTAAAATTTAAATATATTTAGTTTTAAATGTATAAAAATCATTTAAGGAAAAAAAAATGAATATGGTTTTTGATCCAATCCTCTCGCTTCTTCACTTATTTCTTTCCTTCCCAACTCTAACAAAAAATTTGAATCTAAGAAGTGAGAAGCACCACGCCGTCCAAAAATCTCTGCGACACGCCGTGTTGCACCGCCCTGTGCTGAGCATTCCTACCTCTTTCCTTTGTACTGGTTCAGTTTGTGTAACTTAATGTAAAAGTTGTTCGTTGATTTCTCTGGCACCAATTGTAAAAACAGCTTATTGACTTCAGAGTGCAGCTACATATTGTTGTTGGTGCTTCTAACATTCTATGGTGTAGATCTAACTACATGTAGTGCTTATTGACTTAAGAATGAAACAATGATGATTATTGATTGTGCAGAACCGAAATGGGGTTTCAATCCAATAATTTGGCTCAAATTTGAACGTTGGACTTGTCAAACATGCTTGATTTGATGTTCTTGGCTTTTTTGTATTCACGATATTTTCAAAAATTAATAACTGGATATGAATTAATTCTGAACTTATTATCATGATTAGAATTTTTATAGTGAATTGAAGCCATCACCATGATGGAGTAGTTTTATTTGAATTAATGGGTAGTTATTTTATTTTACAAAAGGTTATAGAAGTAATAAAATTAAAATAATGAGGAGAACATTGTGAGAAACGTGAAAAGCTACAAGCTCAAATGCTACTTGAAATAGCATCTCAAAAAATGCTATTAACTAGTGAGAGAAGTTTGTTTACCAAACACAGCTCAAATAACCAAACAAGCTTATAAGCTATAAGCCAGCTTGCCAAACAGAGCCTAAGGGTGGGAATGGCTATTTTGTGGACTATTATAACTTTGGAAAAGGCTTCTTTCCAAGAAAGACCATTTGATGATGAGGAATTACTGCTATTTGGGGTTTGGAGTATGTATATAGATAAGGAGTTAAAGTAGGAAAAAAAAAGGTCAAAAAAGTCTTGTGCTTAATTAGAATTTGAGAAACTCTGATTCAGTGGGTTGGGGTTTGATGGATTAGCTTTTAGAAGGAGTGGTTTACTATTAGATTGAGAAGTTGCTTTCCAGGATTAATCGTATGGTGCCATTTTGTAGTTTTCAACGGAGAGCCAAAACCTTGATTTCATAATTGCAGATTTGCTGGGGAAAGGAGATCCTTTATCTCAGGTTTTGTGACGGGACGTTCTCCAAAGCAATAGCAATTAGCAAGTCCATTAGAGCAGCCATGATGGACTCGGATAGTCGGAAGGGCTGGTAGTCTCTCATTTGCAGTATGATGATGGCACCAAAATGATGTGGGTAATGCTGTATTTAAGATTGTTTTAGCTTTCCTCTGGGTATATAGTAATATGTTCAAAAGTAGAAGGAAGAAGGATTGAGTTTGGATGTTGAAAATATGGTCTTTAAGAACATTGCTCTGGCAGGTAACTAGCTATGTCATATTTCTATGGAACCACATTTCCTTTAGCATAGTGTGGTCAAATAGCAACACTATAGTGGCGATATAACATTATTGTAAAGCAGAATTTGAACAAGACAAAAGACACTATTGTTCCGTGATATGCTATTTAGTATGATGTAATTTCAAATAGTGGCTATTGCGGCACCGTAACTATGTAGCATTGCAGGATTCGAACAAGCCGCTATTTTCTACCATCCGCAATTGGCAACACTGCTAATACAGGAACCCAAGCTTTTCATTTAGTTTATCCAAAATTTATCTCACATTTTATATTACTGCTAAACCATTGCTTTCCTAAAGATAGGCAGTGGTTCTTGCTATCTTTTGGAGAACCATTAGAGGATTTTCCTCTTTCATTTTGGTTTTTGCTTAACTTTATCGTCTATCTTTATTATACAATTCTCCTATCCTCTATTAGTGTTCAAGACTCAACTTCTTTTTTTAGTATTTCCATTTGTTTCTTGGTATTAACCCTCTGGTTCCCAGGGGAAGCCCCCCCCCCCCGATAATCCAGAGTTCGGCCGCGAGGTAAGTAAAGTCTGGTCAAGAATTGTTTCCACCAGAATCGAACTCGGGTTCTCTTGAATGACTTGTCCCAGAGGGAGCTCATTAACCATTTGAGCCCAATAGTATTTCCATTTCTGACTTAAATGATATGGAATCCTCTAAATTGGTAACAAGGTTGATGTTCTTGAATTTGTCGTGTCATATTGTTTAGATAAAAGGATTTGGTCTCATTATCCTTCTAGGCTGTCTCCATACAATTTTTTATTTTTTAATTCCCAACTCATTCAATGAGTTTATTATCATCTAAATGAATATATTTCTAACCCAAAGCCTTGAAGGATAATTCTTGTGTTTGGACAGCATTGTTTAATAGACCGATGCCTTGCTACAGATTTGTGGGCATTGGACAATACAACGCTCCTGATATGTTAAGTTTGGTGATAACATAGGATCCTTCTATAGTAATTTCTTCGTGGAAAGTAATTTCTTCATGGAATTATTTGTTTAGCATTTCTGGAGAATCTTAGGTCATTGGACCAGTTTTTTGTTAACTACCTTAATTTGTTTTAATAGATCCAAAAAGCTGTATTTTTGTGGCAATTTGTAATCCATGCTACATTTGGGTTCATTTGGTTGTAGCATAGTGCTCTCATCTTTGAGAAGATTTGGTTTCTATTTGGTGTAAAGCACGTGGTCTTTATACAAAGATTTATTTACTCTGTTTTTTATTTTATTAGTAGAAAATCTCTTAACTTCAATTCTGTTTGAAATCTTCTTCTAGTTGTTCTAATTACTTTCTTCTTTTGTTACATGAGCTCTTCTCAAACAAATGTTGATTTATTTATTCATTACTTCGTTTTTTGATATAGTCCTGGCATCATGTTATTAATCTTCAATAGAGCAACTGGTCATATTCCACTCAAGATTATATCCATTGAGGATGGCACAGTTCTTAAAGCATTCAATCATCTTCTTCATCGGAATAAGAAAGTGGACTTCATAGAGCAATTCAATGAAAAGCTTCTAGTCAAGCAGGAAAATGAGAACCTTCAGATTCTTGATGTAAGGCTTCATTTTACCTTTACCTTTTATTTGAAAATCTGTTTTAAGGTCCCTCTAATATAGGACCTTTTTAAAGTGGTCTAACCGTGGGCCTCCTTTGCATAACTAGTTATAGGCTTATAGCAGGTCATTTTCTATTTTTTAATCTTTTAAAATATCAAGTCATGGTTGGTGATGACTTTTTCGTCTTTTCCACAAGCGAATAAATCTTTCAACAGCTGGCAAAAGATAGTTCTATACCATGGTTAGACATATGGGTTGATAAATCCAATTTAATCATTAAGCAGCTTCTTTGTCTGTGTTAGGAATATTTCACCATGAACTGGTGAAATTTAAATCTCAGCCATTAAGTCTAATTCACCTTTTTGTTATGAGTCTACTTTTAAAAATTTAGCTGGGGGAGAAAAACTTGTCACCGTTAAATGTTCCTTCTTTTCCTCTTCAGAAACATCCATCACCAGATCTGTCAAGGGTGCGCCGTTAAGTTAATTAGCTCTCTTGACCAAACCTTCAGCACCCTGTAATTTTAAACCATAGCTCTGTGATTAATTCTTTTTAACATCTTTCAGCTGATGCGATAACTTGAGCACATAGGAAAGTTAGAGAGAGATTCTTAAAAACAATAAAGTGCATAAGCAATTAAGTTTCATTAATTTTATGATGCTGATAACCGGATATATAAACAACTCAACTGACTATCACCAGTAAGAAAGTGAGGACCACCGGTCATATTAGGTGTCCCCTTAGTTTTATATATGTGTAACTTCTTTTACGTCTTCTGCCAGCTGATGGCTGATTCAATTTATATAGGTTTAGCTACGAGCTTATGTCTTCTGCCAGTTAATCACGGCCCTAAGAGCATTGGTTAAGGGGATCTATAATGTGAAGTTCTTGTTGAAAATCATGTAGTGTTTTACATAGCAATATATTAGTGTACTTTTCAATTGATAATTTTCATTTCATGATTAACCAATATCTTAGGCTATATTTTAGATTGGTGAAATGAGATGAAATGCAAGTGAATGGAATGAGATAGGGTTTCATTGTTTGGATTACTAAAATGTTATGGAATATAATGGAACCCTGTATAATATATTTCATCTCACTCCATGCCTTATTTCCCCCCTCCAATTTAGGGGATTCTTATAGTCAATATTTAATTAATTTATAACTATTAAATTGCTAATGTAATTTTATTATAGGTACGAAGTTTTGAGCTGATGGAGGTAAGTAGAACCGAGTTCATGACTCCATCAGCATTTATCTTTCTGTACGAGAATCAATTATTCCTTACTTTCAGAAACCGAACAGTATCTGTATGGAACTTCCGCGGGGAACTTGTTACGTCATTCGAGGATCACCTGTTATGGCATCCAGACTGTAACACAAACAACATATACATAACAAGTGATCAGGACCTGATTATCTCTTACTGCAAGGCTGACGCTGAAGATCAATGGATGGAAGCCAATGGTGATTGTCTCTAAGATTAGTCATTCTTTGATTTTTGAATAGAGTAATCATGAATATCTTTTAATTTGTTACATTGATTTAACATCTCAGTAATTTTCATCTTGACACAGCCGGTTCCATCAATGTGAGCAACATCTTGACGGGGAAATGTGTGGCAAAAATTAATGCTGCAAATTGCATCGCCAAGGTGGACGATTGCAGTAATACTTGCAGCTGCAAAAAAATTGATTCGGCTCAAATTAAGAGCTCGGTTGCAGAGGCTTTGGAGGACATAACTGCTCTCTTTTATGATGAAGACCGGAACGAGATATATACTGGTAATAGACATGGTCTTGTTCATGTATGGTCCAACTAATGAAAGGAAAAAAAAAAAAAAAAGAAAGAATGGCTTTTGTGTTTCTTGGCTTCATGGACCAAGGAAAAGAACCCTCATATTTGGGTTTGTACTTTGGCTGATGTGTAATTTCTGCCGTGGATCGATGTTTCTGACTGTGTGGGATATGGTGACAAAAGGGCTAACATGGTTTTATATCCTTCATTTGTATCATTGCTATAATTCTCACTCTGAATGTTATTCATTTTGGTTAGTTGTAGACATGTTCTTGTGGTGTTGGCAGTATCCATTTTACGGGTAATCAAAGTATGTAGTGACTTTTTCAATGATTGATAACTTTAAGAGAATTTGGCTGATTATTTTTAGTGGGATCTCTCGTTTCAACCATGTTTTTTTCATGCATAAGACTCGAACGAATAGGATTTCAACTTATCACACTAATAGTCTAGTGACTAGCATAACACTTTTAAGTATAGAGAAATAGAGAATTTGAAGTTTGAACTTATAATATTTCTAGTAGTTACGCACGGACACTTATGGGACCACTCTTTGATTTTTAATATAAGGAAAAATTACAAAGAGTACAAAGACCAAAAAGACTCGTTATAATTAACATATTATCCAAATACTTACTCTGATTTTGAATATTTACTCTGATTTTGAATATAAACAATGAAATAATTTTTTTAGCTTCAATGAATAAAACATGTATTTGGATCAAATAAAGTTTAGATACATGTTTTACTCGAGGAACCTAAAACTATTTTTTGCTTATATAAGTAGGGTTGAGAAAAGTTGGATTATCCAAAAAAATTATCCATGAATCCATGATCAATCCACCACCGATTGTTATAACCAGATATTCAACCCAACTCTCACTATCGGTTTTGTCTTCATAAAATTGGTTTAATAACTGATTATATTCATAACCACTTTTACGATCGGTTTTAGGTTTAAAACCACTTTTTGGATTTTGGCTAAAAAAAAAAGTAGTTTTTGAATTTTAAAACCGGTTTTTCAGTTAGAGTTATTAATCAATTTCAGTTTTCAAAAAGAGTTTAATTGTTGTGCATTGTTAGTGTAAAATTATTTTACACATGCATTCAATATTGTGTTGTCACATCATTTAATGAATGTAACACTGTCATGTGTTTTAAAACACATTATTACATAATATGTCAGATGCAGGTGTAAAATAACTTTACTCCGACAATATATATATATATAAAAATTAAATTCGATTTTTAAAAGATACATACTGTATTTTCTATTATAAAAAAGAAAAATTGAAATTGTCAAACTTTTACAATACCTAAAATCTCTTATAATATAAGTTTGTATACATAATCAAACCCTAAACCTAATTTGTTTTCCCTCCATTTTTATTTTGCAGTATTTTATAAAAAAAATATACAATTTTGTTTTGGCTAAGAATCAAACCCACAACCTTTCATTGCAATACAACATTTCAACCACTATGACAAATAAATCAATTGTGATTAAAATTATTTGGTACAAGGTCAGAAGTTGTTCATACTACTATCAATTATTTGGTTCTTTGGAATTTTTGTGAAGGTTTAACATTGAGTAAAAACATGACGCTTCTCAGTGGTGCTTCGTGTACAGACATTGAATAAATGAGATTGTTTTCTGAATGAGTTTTGGGTGTTGGCGATGAAGAAATTTCAAAAGTTGCTTCTAGAGAAGGATTCAAAATATTAATTATCGACGAACACAGTGAAAATACGAATAACACTTCCAATGTAACCTATAAAGAAGTATTTCATAACATACCGTAATTTGTGTTGTATGAACATTTTTATAAATTTATTGTTAAACTAATTTTTAATGTTACAATTTTTTTTTTTTTTTACATATTAGATTAAATAGACCTAATCTTTTTGCCGCCCATTTTCTCTCTCTTTTTATTGCAGTTTTAAATTTAAAAATAAAAAATAAATTTGTCTACCGTGGGAATCAAACCCGCATTCTTTGCTTACAATAAAGTTTTTCTAAAATACATTTTAATATTACAATTTTTTGTTACATATTAGGCTAATTAGACTCGTGCACCGCACGGGTCGAAGTTCTAGTTCATAAATATTTTTCTATTTATTTTATTGATTAAGGAGTTAGAGGTCCAGGGTTCAAGTCATTGCAAGGAGAAAACTAACATATCAATATAATACACTAACAACTAACAATTTGCCGTTCAAAAAAAAAAAACTATGACTAATCTGTAATTTAACTAATTCATTATGAGTCTGTTTGCTCTGCAGGATAAGAGACATGATATGCTAATTATATTATATTCTATTTCAACTAAGTGTTTGGTGAGGCAACAAATATAATAAGTTAATTCTAAAACTTATCCTATCTTATCATTATAGTTAAAAAATCGTATCCTGAATTTGAGCTAGGTTATCAACATGATAAAATAAGAAATAATTTATTGATTTATTCTATCAAATATATTTTTCAAAAAATGAAAATTATAATATCTTTATCAAATGAGTTATACACAAAGAGACATAATACATAATATTTTTGTCTTAGACAAATTAGTAACCACCACATAAACTCACATAAACAACTACGAGATCCCAAATTCAAATCTAGATAAAGTTGTCCGGTCCTTTGATATATGGACAAAATCCATGAACTTTATTGTACAACAAACTAAATAAGGGTTACGCTAAACAGCGTCTTGATACAACAATTAAAGAAACAAAAATAAAAACTTTAAGTAAAAAAAGTTATTAAACGTTAAAATCACTCTTTTAATTTATAGAAAGATGAATTTAAAATAATTTTTAGTATTTTTAATTAAGTTATCATAAAAATCATTTTTAGAAATACAAAGAGAAAATCAATTTTTTTTAAAGCTAAAACAAACTCATGTTAGCATTTTCGAATAAATAAATAAATAAATGTACGGTTTCTTACCATAAATATATGTAATTTCAAATTCGCGAACGATTTTGTATTCTTCAGCCAACAACAGCATGAGAGTAGAAGATTGATTGGTGATGCTGCTATGAATCAAGCAACTACCAATCCAAAAAACACTATCTTTGGTATTGTTATTATTGCATTGCTATATATGATTTTGGCTTAACTACATATTTGGTCCTTACGTTTATTTTAGGTTTCAATTTGGTCTCTTACATTTAAAAAGTATCAATTTGGTCCTTAGTCATTTCCGTTAGTTTTGTCACTAACACCGTTTGTCAGCGTGTCCAAGTGCCAATTGTCAGTCCACATATGCAAATTGACTGTCACATGTGACAAAATTGACGGAAAGAACTAACTTGAACCCTAAAATAAACGTAAGGGACCAAATTGATACTTTTAAATGTAAGGAACCAAATTGAAACCTAAAAGGGACCAAATGTATAGTTAAGCCTATTTTTTATGAACAAATGAATGATTAGAAATAGTTACTCCCTCCAACATTATTTATAAGCAAAATTCTCTTCTATCACATGTATTAAGAAATTTGTTATTTTTACTAAATTAGCCCTTACGATATATTAATTTCATGTTAAAAAGTAACAATTAATGAGGGGTATTTTTGGAAGAATAACATTAAATAAAATTGATTATACTTTAGTAGTTTAGCTTATATTTGAGGCCAATTTTATTTTGTTAACTTTTGCTTAAAAATAAGGCCGGATGGAGTATGAATTGATATTCTTCTGTTTTTCAGATGTGAAGAGGTTAATTAGTAGGAATTTCAGTGATGATGTTGTTCAAAAAGATATTAAGTTGTGGCCATTCAAAGTAGTTGCTGATGAAAACAACAAACCAATGGTTGCTGTTGAATATAAGGGTCAAGAGAAGCGCCTTTGTGCGGAGGAAATTTCATCAATGGTCCTCACAAAGATGCGGGAGATTGCAGAGGCATATTTGGAATCACCAGTTAATCATGCAGTCATCACAGTGCCGGCTTATTTTAATGATTCTCAACGTAAAGCCACTATAGATGCCGGTGCCATTGCTGGCCTTAATGTTATGCGAATAATGAGCGAGCCTACTGCTGCAGCTGTTGCATATGGTCTTGACAAGAGAACAAACTGTGCTGGAGAACGGAATATTTTTGTGTTTGACCTTGGTGGTGGGACGTTTGATGTGTCTCTTGTTACGATTAAGGATAAGGTCTTTCAAGTTAAGGCAACAGCGGGAAACACACCTTGGTGGAGAGGACTTTGATAACAGAATGTTGAACTACTTTGTAGAACAGTTCAAGAGGAAGAAAAGAGTGGACATTAGTGGGAACCCAAGAGCCTTGAGGAGATTGAGAACCCAGTGTGAAAGGGCAAAAAGAACACTCTCTTTTTCTGTTGACACCACTATTGAGGTAGATGTAGATGCTTTGTTTGAGGGCATTGACTTCTCCTCATCGATCACTCGTGCAAAATTTGAGGAAATCAATATGGATCTTTTCAATGAATGCATGAAGACAGTTGAGTGTTGTCTTACCGACTCTAAGATGGACAAGAGTCGTGTAAATGATATTGTCCTTGTTGGTGGTTCTTCTAGGATTCCCAAAGTGCAGCAGCTATTGGAGGACTTTTTCGAGGGAAAGGATCTGTGTAAGAGCATCAACCCTGATGAAGCTGTTGCTTTTGGTGCCGCTGTGCAGGCTGCGTTGCTGTGTGAAGGTAGTACTAATGTTCCAAACTTGGTGTTGATTGATGTTGCACCATTGTCTTTAGGTTGGAGGCTAATTCATGATAGAATGAGTGTAGTGATTCCTCGGAATACTAGTATACCTGTCACGAAGACAGCAGTTTATGTTACAACTGAAGATAACCAAACCTATGTCTTGATCAGGGTTTATGAGGGGGAGAGAACTAGAGCGAGTCATAACAATATGCTTGGTTCTTTTTCTCTCTCTGGGTTGCCACCCGCACCTCGCAACTATCCTTTTCATGTGTCTTTTGGTATTGATGAAAATGGCATTTTGACGGTCTCTGCCAAGGAACTTTCCACTGGCAATACAAATGAGATTACAATAACCAATTATAAAGAAAGGCTATCAACAAAAGAAATTAAAAAATTGATTGAAGAAGCTGAGAAATACCGTGCTGAAGATAAGAAATTCCTAGAGATGGCTAGAGTAAAGAATGCATTGGATGATTGTGTTTACAAAATTGAAATTGCTTTAAAGAAGCAGAATATAAACTTAAAGCTTACCACACAAGAGCATGCGGAAATAGAAATTCTTGAAGATCATTTGAAGGAGCTCGAAAATATGTTTAAAAACACTATAGCCAAGATTAACTAGGTTTTTTTTTTTTCTCCATTAATATTTTAAATGTTTCTTGCTGTCTTGTACGCAATGAATGCAAAACCTTTACATAAAGTTCTGTTAATTTAGGTTTGATAAATTTTCTAGCCCAAAGTCCCATGAAGAGATCAAATTTTTAGCATGACATTGAAGGTTACTCTTGTTTTCAAATGAGCAATTCATTTATAGAATGTACCATTCCAACACTCTCAGTAATCGTGCATATAATGAAAACAAAAAATCGATATTACTTACTGTGTATGATGTTTTATTTGGATTCTTCATCTATCATGATTAATATTATTCTTATGTGATGTGTATTTTTTTGTGCCAATTATAACTTCTTTAGTTCCGGTGGAATTATACCTGCGAGGAATCTATGTGAGTGTGATGGAGACAGCCATTTCTATGGCCATAAAGGCCGCCCTACCCCGATATTGACGGGGAAAAACCAATTTGACTGAGTTTGGGTTCCGGTTTTCCTCGAATTAAAAAGGCGGATGTGGGGTGGGTAATGAGGACATTGATATCTACCCCGAACCCACTCCACATATATCTAATTACATTTTACCTTTTTTTTTATTTCCAATGAGCTGGGGATCGAACTCAAGACCTATAGTGTACTATCCAAACCCTCACCACTAAACCAAACCTAGTAGCTTACATTTTACCTCTCTTAAATTTAAAACCCTTGAACAAAGTCTTATATTATATTCACGTGTTTGTTTTTATTTTTAAGTTGAGTATTAAACAAAGTTGTTTTTTTTATTTATATTCTTTGTTTAAAAAAATAATATTGTCGAAATAAAATAGTTTTCAACTTTTACCTTTTTTTAATAAAATGTACCAAAATTTAATACAAGTCCATATCAAGGTGAGACAGAATAGGGATACCCGAACCAGTATGAGTTTGGGGTTCTACTTTTCATACCCCTTGAGAATTTGGATGAGTTTGGGGAAACCCGAACTTTATGGGGTTGAGAAAAACAAAATTTGTCCCCATCCCGCTCCATTGTCATGCCTTAATGAGCCAAATATAAAAATTATTTCTTAAAACTTGTGCATTTTTAATTTTAAGTATTAAATTTCTTATATTATTAAATGAATAATTTCTATATTAGGATATCTTTAACACCTTGAGTTAAAAGCAATAATTAGCTACCCTTGGAAAATACTTGAAACCGTAGGTAATTCAACACCATGAAGAGCAGAAGAAGTAATGCAGCGATGAGACGCTTCAGTTTTCCAAAACAAACGTATCGTCAACTACTACTTATCATTGAATTGAATTGAATTGAATAGTATAGTATATAAAAGGAGCATTTTCCTTTGGAAATAAAAGGAGCATTTTCCTTTGGAATAAAGAGAGTTTCTTAGAGAGTGTGAGTGTGACAAGAAGAAAAAGTACAAGGTAAGATAACGCAACGCTTCTGATTTCATTTTCTACTAGCTAGTACTCTATAGTTTTTATTTGAGTTTTTTCCTGATCTTATTTTGTTTACTGGAAAGATAATGGCGAAAAAATACGAAGGACATGCTGTGGGAATTGACCTTGGTACAACCTACTCGTGCGTTGCAGTGTGGCAAGAGCAACACAACAGAGTGGAGATTATTCACAATGAACAAGGCAACAAAACCACACCTTCTTGTGTTGCTTTCACTGACAAACAAAGGTTGATTGGTGAAGCAGCTAAGAACCAGGCTGCTACCAACCCACAAAATACTATCTTTGGTAAATCATATTCTCTGTTCCTTTATATATTTATTTACTGTCATTTTTGTATTGTTAATAATTTTTAATAACAATTTTGGCCTTTAAATATCTTAAATGTAAATTCGATTGAAGCAAAGAGGCAACTCTCAATTACTGGTTGATGCGATCCGATTGAAGCAAAGAGCAACTCTGACTTTAGTTCATTTGTTGCTAATATTATTCATATTATGTCCTCATTTGTAAACTATGAGGTAAAGTTCGTACAAGCGAATTTGGTTGCTCATTTCCTTAGATTTGAGTTTATTCCTTTTTGTATTGAACATTTATTGATTAATGAAATGAATTAAGTTTGTTTTGTTAAAAAAATATCTTAAATGTAAGTTAAATTAGTTATTTTTATGATTTGTACGGATATTTTAGTCATTTTCAAGTACTATTTTTACAACATTTGAAAAAAATTGGGGCTAAATTTCATATAGATAAAGTAATACGACTATGTTTTTTCTCAACATTTGAAATGATTATTAACATTACTTTTTCAGATGCTAAGAGATTAATTGGTAGGAAGTTCAGTGATGAAGTTGTCCAAAAAGATATGAAGTTGTGGCCATTCAAAGTCGTTGCCGATGAAAATAACAAACCCTTGGTTGCTGTTGCGTACAAGGGTCGAGAGAAGTGCCTGTGTGCAGAGGAAATTTCATCAATGATCCTCACAAAGATGCGAGAGATTGCAGAGGCATATTTGGAATCATCAGTTAATAATGCAGTCATCACGGTGCCAGCTTATTTCAATGATTCTCAACGTAAAGCCACTATAGATGCTGGTGCCATTGCTGGCCTTAATGTTATGCGGATAATGAGCGAACCTACTGCTGCAGCTGTTGCATATGGTCTTGACAAGAGAACAAACTGTGCTGGAGAACGGAATATTTTTGTGTTTGACCTTGGTGGTGGGACGTTTGATGTCTCTCTTGTTACGATTAAGGATAAGGTCTTTCAAGTTAAGGCAACAGCGGGAAACACACACCTTGGTGGAGAGGACTTTGATAACAGAATGTTGAACTACTTTGTAGAACAGTTCAAGAGGAAGAAAAGAGTGGACATTAGTGGGAACCCAAGAGCCTTGAGGAGATTGAGAACCCAGTGTGAAAGGGCAAAAAGAACACTCTCTTTTTCTGTTGACACCACTATTGAGGTAGATGCTTTATTTGAGGGCATTGACTTCTCTTCATCGATCACTCGTGCAAAGTTTGAGGAAATCAATATGGATCTTTTCAATGAATGTATGGAAACTGTTGAGAGTTGCCTTAATGACTCTAAGATGGACAAGAGTAATGTAGATGATGTTGTCCTTGTTGGTGGGTCTTCTAGGATTCCCAAAGTGCAGCAGCTATTAGAGGACTTTTTCAATGGAAAGGATCTGTGCAAGAGCATCAACCCTGATGAGGCTGTTGCTTTTGGTGCAGCTGTGCAGGCTGCTTTGTTGAGTGGTGGTGTTAAGAATTTTCCAAAATTGGTATTGGTAGATGTTACACCATTATCTTTAGGTTATGAGAAAACACAAGATCGCATGACTGTAGTGATTCCAAGGAATACTCCTATACCTGTCAAGAATTCATCAGGTTGTAAAACAGTTATGGATAACCAATACTCAAGCTTGATAAATGTTTATGAGGGCGAGAGAACTAGAGCTAGTCACAACAATCTGCTTGGTTATTTTAGGCTCTGTGGGATTCCACCTGCACCTCGTGGCCATCCTATTTGTGTAAGTTTTTCAATTGATGAAAATGGAGTTTTGACAGTTTCTGCCAAGGAAGTATCCACTGGTATTATGAATGAAGTTTTAATAACCAATTACAGTGAACGGTTATCTACAGAAGAAATTAAGAAATTGATTAAAGAAGCCGAGAAATATCGTGATGAGGATAAGAAATTCTTGCAGATGGCTGAAGTTAGGAATAAATTGGATGATTGCATTTACAAAATAGAAACTGCTTTAAAGAATCAGAATGTTAAGTTGAAGATCTGCACACAAGAGAGCAAGAACATCGATGCTGCAATTAGAAGGGCCAAAAATTTGCTTGATGAGAATCACGAGCAAGAAATAGATGTTCTTGAGAATCATTTGAAAGAGCTCAATAGGATGTATATAAACATTGTCCTATAGCTAAGTAAGATTGGTTAGTGGTTTTTTTTTTCTCCATAAGATTTTAAGTGCTGTTATGTTGTCTTGTGCGCAATGTATGCAATGAATGCCAAAAATTAAGGTTTGAAAAAATTTAAATTTGCAATGTTATTTGGTTTATAATATGGTTTATGACTGGGCTGAAGTCCATTGAGTAGAGAACAAATTTTTAGCATGGCACGGAAGGTTACTCTTTTTCTTTTTCTCATGAGCAATTCATATATGGAATATACCATTCCCAAGATGCCTGGTAATCATGCTGTTAAGAAGTCCCACATCGGTTGCAAGATGGCATGAATAAGTGTTTATATACTAGAGGCAATCATCTCCTTAAAAGTCGGTTTTGTAAGGATGAGTTAGGTTCAATACCCTTCTCCTGATGATGTCAAACTATCTTCAAACAAAGTGATGAGAAGTATCAAGATTGAAAAAATCGAGAAACAACGTCTCGAGATGTAATTGCATAAGTTGTTAATCAAACTTTGGCTTATTATTTTGCTCAATCAGATATCTACCATCTATCTTTTGGTCTGTTCCGTTATTGTAATATATATTTTTGTTGCACAACCTTGACTGCTTTTTAGCTATGAGCTTGTCCTTATGAACTCTTTTGATATGCCGAGATTACTAAACAATTGTCTGGATGTACTTCCCACAATATTATATAAATTGATATTCCTATAATTGTTGTGTTATTTTTATGCAGACTTTCCAAATTCATTTTGAATTCTGATTGACTTTTATTATCTGTCTAGCAGGATACAAATTCAATTGACTTCCTTTTTAATAAACTCATCAATTGTTTAAGGAAAATGCTAGTATGTACGACACAATTCGGTCGTCTTAAACGCACGACAATTCGGTCGTCTTAAACGCACGACAAGTTGAGATAGAGAATTTGCCAATTACTCTACATATTTTCTATCCTTTATAAATTTCATTTGACCAAACTTTCTAATACATAGTGCTCTATCACTTTAATACTAACATTTTTTTACAGTAACTTTAATACTAACATTGTTCATACTTTTGTTTTTTGAAGCAAACATTGTTCATACTTGTTTTGTCATTTTGCCACGATTATGATGCCAATATGAATTTTATTAATATTTTATGGATTAAATAAGTTAACTGTCACTATAGTTTTTCCAAATTTTTATGTTATTTTATTGCATTTTTAAGTTAACGCACGGCTATCCCGCTAATACTACTATTTATCACCCTTTAATTTTTACTATTAACCAATAAATCAATATTTCATAATACATTCCTGTCAAAAAAATAATTCCATAATACATATTCTTGGAGCGGCTCCCGTACAGACGCACTAGTATCCCGCTAATATTTATCACCCTTTATATTTTACTATTAACCAATAAATTAATATTTCATAATACATATTTTGGAGCGGCTCCCGTGCATACACGGGTATCCTGCTAGTACTACTATAAAATAGGACACATGTTAACAATGAGTTGGTATTCTCTCCATTTTATATTTTTTTCTATTTCTTTAATTATTACTCCCTCCGTCCCAAATTATAAGAGAAAAAACAAACATCACGTTTATTAAGAAAAATCAAAACAGAGTAATTTGGAGTATGTATTTTTGTATTTTAAATAAGTTTCCTAGAATTTGTAAAAAAAAAAAAAAGGTTTCCTAGAAAGATGCCCAAATCATTTTTATTGGTATTGCTTATTGATAAAAGTGGAGAGAAAGAAAATTAAATGAGTCAAAATCTTTTTTATACCCTCCAAAATATTAAAAATACTTTTTTTAAAAAAAATACTTTGGTAAAGAAATGAAAATCATAGAATGGATAAAAAATAAAAAAAAAATAAAAAAATTCTTCTCTCAAAATAAATAATTAGGGAGGTGTATTGGATTGAGATTTTATGAGACAATTTTTGCAAAAAAATGTCTTGGTGATTTTATGAGATTTTGTTGGACTATATTGATTTTGTGAGATTTTAAAGACTTTTTTATAATCAAGATTTTTAATACATGATTTGAATAAATTTTGAGAGATTTTTTTCAAAAACCTTTTTACAATGAAGATTTCATAATACTTTATATATTAGGAAATTTTTGTATATTAGGAAAATTATAAAAGAATCAATAAATTTTAATAAAAGAAATTATATTTTTTTTGGGAATCCAAATATTTAAACAAAAAAAAACAACCTTACATTTTTTTTTACGTATATGTTTCTAATCACAAATAAAAACCACTACCACCATTGATGGGAAAAGAAGCAGATGAATGTAACGAAAAAATTTTGCCGTAAAAAGTTGTAATGAATCAAAAGTTTGTAAAAAAGATGTCGAATTTGTTAAAATATTTTTTTTGCAAAAAAAAACATATTTGATAGGTAAAGAAGAAGAAGAAGAAGATCTGGTATAATGATGATGAAAGTAAAAAATCTTGAAGAGTTTGAAAAAGTCTAAAGTCTTTTGGCGAGTTTCTTGAAAAAGTGAACAAAGAAAAGAAGAAGGGGTGCAATGATGATGAACCGTGAAAGTAATAAAGAAGAAAAATTTGATACGACACACTGCAAAAAAAAAAAATCGGTAGACTTTTGAATATGAGTAGACATTTTTTTTTTTTTGGATACAAAAGGGGGCTAAGCCCAAGGGAAGAAATTAAACGGAGATGACTCTAGGGGTAGTAACCCCCATTACATCCATAAGCAACAAACTACTCAAACTAGCCGGACATTGTTCATAAATACGTAGTCCAGGTCCATGGTCGTATCCCATGTTGGCAAGAGCATCCGCACATGCATTTGCTTCACGGTATGTGTGACAAATTCTAATCTCCCAATCCAATGCTAACAGCTGACGGATTTCCTGAGTAGACATTTTAAAAGTAGTATCAAATCTCATTTAAATATCAACGGATTTTATTGCCCTAAAATAAAATCTTGTTTGTCTTAATTGAATATATACCACAAGATTTATTTAAGTTTTGTAAAGGTCTTAATTGAATACCTCAAAAAATTTTTGTCATATAAAAATCTTTTAAAATCGCATGAAATCCGCCATCTTAAATTCTCCTTGAAAAATGTTGACAGTTGAAACTTGGAACCAAGCAATTCAAAAAATCACGCACGCTTGCGTATTCTCCATACAACACAATGAGAGAGCAGAAGAAAGAACAAATTAGCATGAGACGTTTCGGTTTTCGAAAACAATTGTAACGTCAGTTATTTACTATCCCCAATCAATCTCAATGTTACTCGCTCAATATAAAAGGACCATTTTCCTTTTGAGTAAAGTGTATTTCTCATAAGAGTGTGATCAGTGTTAGATAATAATATTATTAGGGCTTTAAATATTGGGCTTTATATGTTAGTAGTATAGTAGTCCATTAGGAATTATTATAAATTGTCTTGTAATCCTTATTTTGTTAAGTAATGCTATTATAATATTATTGAAACCCTAGCCGTCACTTTGTGTTTCTCTCTGAACTTTAACATGGTATCAGAGCCGGGTTAAGGACTGCAATGTGGGCATTTGACCCAGGACCACGCTAGGCGTGAGGGTGGGTGTTGAATGTGTTGTTGTGTTGTTTGAGATTGTTTGAAGTCCCACATTGCTTAGGTTCCCGGGATGCGAAGTGTATAAATATGTGAGGGAAACCTCACCCTTTGAGCTAGCTTTTGGGGTTGAGATCCAAGCATATTTAACATGGTATCTAGAGCAAGGTTCGATCCGCCTTGAACTATTCGTTGCTTCCGCTGCTTGTGTTCCCAAAAGTTTGGGAATAAAATCGTGTTTGGTTTGTGAATTTTGAGTTAAGGTCACTTTACTGATTTTCGTTTGATTTGCTAGAGGGTTATTCATTGGTTCGTTTGGTAGGTACCTCTGATTTGCTTCTCGTCGGTATTGTAGGTGCCTTTTTTTGATTTGCTTGCTTTCATTAATGTTTGTGAGGCTTTGAATTATTTGATTATGTGAAGGATGATGTCTACAACTAGGACAAGGAAGTATTTGAATATGTCTGGATTTTTTTTTTTTTGTTGCTATTTATTCAATTGGTGTTTTGGTTTTGATTTGTTTAATCGGTTCAATTTAGTTAGGTTCCATTTGATTTGATCCTGTTTCGTTAGTTTAGTTTTTTGCGGTTTGGTTTGTTTTGTTCCGGTTTTGTTTGGTTCTGTCTGGTGAGTTAAGATAGTACTCACAATCTGTCTGGTGAGCGAAAGCTCACAATCTGTCTGTCTAGTGAGCGAAAACTCGCAATCTGTCTGGTGAGCGAAAGCTCGCAATCTGTCTGGTGAGCGAAAGCTCGCAATCTGAATATCTGAATCCGGTGAGGGAATACTCACATTGAATCCGGTGAGGGAATACTCACAATTTGAAATTTGAATCCGGTGAGGGAATACTCACATTGAATCCGGTGAGGGAATACTCACATTGAATCCGGTGAGGGAATACTCACATTGAATCCGGTGAGGGAATACTCACAATTTGAAATTTGAATCCGGTGAGGGAATACTCACATTGAATCCGGTGAGGGAATACTCACATTGAATCCGGTGAGGGAATACTCACAATTCGAAGTCTGAAATCTGAAGAACTTGAATTTGAAGCTATTAGTTAATTTGGTTTATTTTCGGGTTGATTTGTAACAAGCTCAAAGCTTAGTACGCTTTAGCTTGATGGGTAGTATTAGAAATAAAATATTTAGTTAGAGTAGTTTGATTTTCGTTTTTTGTTTGACAAACTCTCGATGATTATCTGATAATGCATCGTGAGTTTGAGGGGAAGTGTTAGATAATAATATTATTAGGGCTTTAAGTATTGGGCTTTATATGTTAGTAGTATAGTAGTCCATTAGGAATTATTATAAATTGTCTTGTAATCCTTATTTTGTTAAGTAATGCTATTATAATATTATTGAAACCCTAGCCGTCACTTTGTGTTTCTCTCTGAACTTTAACAATCAGAAGAAGAAAACCTACAAAGTAAAGCTTCTGAGCTTCTTTTACAGCGCAATAGTTTTCACTTGAGAGTATTTTTCTGAGTTTCCTTTGTTTATTTGAAAGATGATGATGCCGAAAAAATATGAAGGATATGCTGTGGGAATCGATCTTGGTACAACATATTCTTGTGTTGCAGTGTGGCATGAGCAACACAGTAGAGTGGAGATTATTCACAATGATCAAGGCAACAGAACTACACCTTCTTGTGTTGCTTTCACTGACAAACAAAGGTTGATTGGCGATGCAGCTAAGAATCAAGCTGCTACCAACCCACAAAATACTATCTTTGGTATATACTATTCTCTACTCTCCTTTATATACTTACTGTTATGATTGCATTGCTATGTTACAATTCATAGAGACCAAGTAAGTGTTTGTGTTGTTTTACTAAATAATAACTTGTTTTGGCCTTTAATCTAAGCAATAATTGTTAATATTATTTTTTTAGATGCTAAGAGGTTAATTGGTAGGAAGTTCAGCGATGATGTTGTTCAAAAAGATATCAACTTATGGCCGTTTGAAGTCATTGATGATGAAAACAACAAGCCTATTGTTGTTGTTCAGTACAAGGGTCAGGAGAAGCACCTATGTGCAGAGGAAATATCTTCAATGGTTCTAACAAAAATGCGGGAAATTGCAGAGGCATATTTGGAATCACCAGTTAAGAATGCAGTCATTACTGTGCCAGCTTATTTCAATGATTTTCAACGAAAAGCCACCATAGATGCCGGTGCTATTGCTGGCCTTGATGTTATGAGGATAATGTGCGAGCCTACTGCAGCAGCTGTTGCATATAGTCTTGACAAGAGAACTAATTGTGCTGGAGAACGAAATATTTTTGTGTTTGACCTTGGTGGTGGAACTTTTGATGTGTCACTTGTTACAATTAAGGATAAGGTTTTCCAAGTTAAGGCTACTGCTGGAAACACTCACCTAGGTGGAGAGGACTTCGACAATAGAATGGTGAACTACTTTGTAGAGGAGTTCAAGCGGAAGAAAAAAGTGGACATTAGTGGCAACCCAAGAGCCTTGAGAAGGTTGAGAACAACCTGTGAGAGGGTTAAAAGGATCCTCTCTTTTTCAGTTGACACAACTATTGAGGTAGATGCTTTATTTGAGGGCATTGACTTCTCTTCATCGATCACTCGTGCAAAGTTTGAGGAAATCAATATGGATCTTTTCAATGAATGTATGGAAACTGTTGAGAGTTGCCTTAATGACTCTAAGATGGACAAGAGTAGTGTAGATGATGTTGTCCTTGTTGGTGGGTCTTCTAGGATTCCCAAAGTGCAGCAACTATTGAGGGACTTTTTTAAGGGAAAGGATCTGTGCAAGAGCATCAATCCTGATGAGGCTGTTGCTTTTGGTGCAGCTGTGCAGGCTGCTTTGTTGAGTGATGGAATTAAAAATGCTCCAAACTTGGTGTTGATCGATGTTACACCACTGTCTTTAGGTTTGGAGGTAAATCATGATTGCATGGAGGTAGCGATTCCTAGGAACACTACTATACCCGTCAAAAAGACATTAAATTGTCGGACAACTAAAGATAACCAATCCACAGCATCGATAGAGGTTTATGAGGGTGAGAGAGCTATAGCCAGCGAAAACAATTTGCTTGGTTCTTTTAAGCTCTCTGGATTGTCCCCTGCTCTTCGTGGCCACCCTATGTGTGTATGTTTTTCTGTTGATGAAAACGGTATTTTGACAGTTTCAGCTAAGGAAGTTTCCACCGGCATCATGAATGAGATTATAATAACCAATTACAAGGAGAGGTTATCAGCAGCAGAAATTAAAGAATTGATTCAAGAAGCTGACAATTACCGTGCTGAAGATGAGAAATTCCAACAAATGGCTAAAGTAAAGAGTGCGTTGGATTTCTGTGTTTACAAAATTGAATCTGCTTTAAAGAAGCAGAATATTAACTTTAAGCTCTCTACACCAGAGAACAAGAAGATCAATGTTGCAATTAGAATGGCAAAAAAATTGCTTGATGAGAATGACCTGCATGAAGTAGATCTTCTTGAGGATCATTTGGAGAACCTTGAAAGTATGTTTGAAGACATTACAGCCAAGATTGGTTAGTTTTTTTTTTTCTTGCATCAACATTTTAGGTGTTGTCTTGTGGTTTTGTTTGAAGACCTTTGCATTAAGAGTTTAAAAATTAATTAATGGTTGTATTATTTATAACTAGCCTTAAATCAGTCGATTACAGAACAGTCTTTTACGAACATCTTATGGAAAGGTTGCTATATTTTTTGCTAACAAACAATTTATCGTTTAGTTATTATTATTGTGAACAGCGGTTATTTTGAGCATTCCAGCTCTCTTATTCTACTGTTTTGGCCATAGAAATGAGGTGAGGATTTGGATTTCACGTTGTAAATGTGTGACAAATTTATTGATTTTTGAAGCCATTGATTTCAAATCAATGACCGAAATCAATTCATTGATGTAAATGCTTGATGTATTCTTGCTTAACCATTATAAGTAGCTTTGTGTTTCAACACATGATTCCACAGCAGAAAGCAGGCCCTTCCACTCAAAGGAAAGAAGTAAAAATAAGGACAAACTAACATTCAGGCTTAACCATTATAAGTTGGAAAAAGAAATGAGCTGATTAAAAAAGTTTTTGATGTTTGAGATAGAATTGTGTATGCTTAACCAAGAATAAAATTCTCCATGAAAGAACAACTTGTGTAATTTTCAATTTCGAAAAGGCGAATACAGATTTTCATCACTAAAGCTCAACTTGAAAGAAAGAAAATAATGAAAGTATTGTAACTTGTTTTGACTCGATAATAAAGGTAAACAAATGTCAACAAAAATGAATTTAACATACAATAATTCTTTATGTACCTGCCAATTATTGGACGCGCTTCAATTCTTCTAAGAACTATCATTTCAATAGGAATAATGTTAGCAACACACTCTTTAACAAACACACTCTAACACACTTTTTTTTATTGGTTGAAATTCACATGGGTCCCATAAAAAAATGTGGACCCATATAACTTTTATGGGACCCATATAAATTTTAACCAATAGAAGAGAGTGTATTAGAGTGTGTTTGTTAAAGAGTGTGTTGCTAGCACTCCTCTTTCAGTAGATAATCAAAATTTTCTGAAGTGCTTAGTTTAAAATCATGATAGAGATCAGGACTGAATGCTGTGACTCCCTATATTATTCAGTACACCACTCTCGCTCAATATGCTCTTCACCCTGAAAGGTTCACTTGGCAAAGCCTTTGATATGCCCTGGCACGACAAACTAAAAATAGAATGATTGGAAACAGGCCTAGCATATGACTCTATAATCAGCTAGGTGTCTCTTGTTGCAATTAAAGATAAGGTCTTCCAAGTTAAGGCAACTGCAGAAAACTGCGTGAAACACTCACCTTGGTGGAGACTGAAGAGAACTTAGAGGAGTTCAAGAAGAAGAAAAAAAATGGACATTAGTGGTAACCCAAGAGCTTTGAGGAGGTTAAGAATCCAATGCGAGAGAACGAAAAGGATGCTCTCTCTTACTGTTGATTCCACTATTGAGGTAGAAGCTTTATCGGGTGCTGATTTCTTTTCATCTATCATCCGTGCAAGTTTGAGGAAATCAATATCGACCTTTTTAATGAATGTAGAGATTGTTGACAGTTGTCTTGCTGATTCTAAAATGGACAAAAGTAGTGTCGATGATGTTGTACTTGTTGGCGGTTCTTCTAGAATTCTCATGGTCCAAGAGCTATTGTAGAACATTTTCATGGACAAAAGGAACTGTGCAAGAACATCAACCCTGATGAGCCTGTTGCCTTTGGGGCAGCTGCGCAGGCTGCTTTGTTGACAGAAAACATCAAGAATGTTCCTAACTTGGTTTTGATCGATGTTACACCACTGTCTCTAGGTTGCAAGACAACAGAAGATCACATTAGTGTAGTTATTTCTAGGAATACTACTATACCTGTCAAGAAGAAAAAGAAAACATTACTGTACAATTCTTGATAACCAATCTGGTGCCTTGATTCATGTATATGAGGGTGAGAAAACTAAGGATAAATCTCTTAAAAATGAGTATTGGGCCTAACTCATCCTTACAAAACCGGCTTGTAAGGTGAGGATTGCCTCTAGTATATAAACACTTAGTCAGGCAATCTCTCAACCGATGTGGGACTTCTTAACACACCCCCTCACGCCCAGCACTATTGGGCTTGGTGCGTGGATATAAACGGTAGGTGGCCCGATAACGGAAACCTGATAACAGGTGGCCCAACGGATCGTGGAGAGGCTCTGATACCATCTTAGAAATGGGTATTGGGCCTAACTCATCCTTACAAAACCGGCTTGTAAGGTGAGGATTGCCTCTAGTATATAAACACTTAGTCAGGCAATCTCTCAACCGATGTGGGACTTCTTAACAAAATCGAGTGTCTCTTCACTGGAGAACCAGGAGATCAATGATGCAATTACAAAGGCCAAGAATTTGCTTGATGAGAATCACCAGCATGAAATTGATGTTCTTCGGAATCACTTGAAGGAGCTCGCTCAATAGTATGTATATAAACATTGTCTTTTAGCCAAGATTGGTTAGTTTTTTTTTTTTTGTTTAATTAGTAAAATGGTCCCTTAAAGATATTTTTGGTTTCACATTGAAAAAAAGGTCCGAATAGGTCCCTTAAAGACATCTCCGTTAATCAGTTTGGTCTTATTCAGACCTTTTTGTCTTTAAGGGACCTATTCAGACTTTTTTTTTTCTCTAAGGGACCAATTTGAAACCAAAAATGTCTTTAAGGGACTATTTTACTAATTAAGCCTTTTTTTTTTTCCTCCAATAAGATTTTAAGTGTTGTCTTTCTGTTTTGTAAGCAATGAATGCAAAACCTTTACATGAAGATCTATTAATTAATTTAGGTTTAATAAATTTTCCAATGGTATATGGTTTATAATTAGCCCCAAGTCCCTTGAGTAGAGAACAAATTTTTAGCAAAACATGGAAGGTTTCTCTTTTGTTGATGTTACAAAGCTAAACTCTTACCGCTGAGTTATCACATCAAGTGTACAAATGTGTATAACTAGTGCATGGGATTATACCTACAAGGAAATGTGGTGTTAACATGAAAGGTCATCAACCTCTAACTAAATGAAGAAGTTAGGCTAACTGATGTAGCAGAAAACATAAAGCATCATTTTCATCAGAACCTAACTAAACAGAAAATTGTGGCAATATATCCTCCCTACCTAGAAGCCACAAAACACTTGACAATAATGTCTTAGACAATGTGCACAAAGATAATTTTAATCGATCAACTTGTGCACTAAATATTCACCAGAAGTCCTATCAATCTTTGGTGGAGAAACAAGGTAATCGTTTCGGAGAACTCGAATGATTAGTGAAGTCCATGTTATGATTTTTTTGTGTTTTTGATATTACGGAATTTGGTGAGATATATTTTTTGTGTTTATAAGGAGAAGAAAATATATTGTTACATGGAGAATACTCTCATGTTTTTCTTTCTCATATATTATTCATAATTATATGGCTCTATATATAGAGCTACATAAAAACAAATCATATATTTAAAATGACAAACTAATTCTATAAATTCTAAACAAATCCTTAAAATTCTAAACAAAAATATAAATCATAAATCATAATATTATTTTATTTTAAATATAAATATAAAATATATTTAAATCTAAAATCTACAAAATCATATTTAGGAATTATTCTCAACCCTCCCCTTCCCCTGAGCACCAGAGAGATAAAAAAAAAATTACTCCATTTATCCCAAAACAAATGACCTAGTTGACGGCATTCATGTTTGCCATGAAGTGGAAGAAATAGTCACAAGATAGGCGGGTTTGAATTGTGACCCTTTTAAAATTAATCCAGCACTCTACAAAAATTGATCTCAAGTGTATATTTGGATGAATGTTAGTGAATGATAAAACAGATTGTTCTGAGAATGTTCTCTATTGCGTGGGAGTTCAAGTTAAATGTAAATGAAGTGGTTTGTGGGATGTGTGTTTACAATAAATAAATAGTTAAAGGTGAGAGAGATTCACAACATCGATCCTTTTGTAGCTTGTGATCCTTTTGTAACATCGATCCTTAGTATATTCTTTTGATCCTTTTGTAACATCGATCCTTAGTATATTCTTTTGTAGCTTGTGATGCAGATTTTTCCATCATGATTCTTCAACTATGATCATCATAATCTTCCTTAAATATTTAATTCTCATTGTAAACCTTGTGGTGAAGATGAAGACTATTAACCATGAAGTTTACTTTCTTGCTTGAACCTTAAATGAATCCTTGTATAATTCAAACAACAATCTTTAAAAAATCTTCTTGAAGCTTGTGATATTACTGTTGTAATTATCTTTATGATACTCCAAATCTTTCATTGTTTGAGTATATAAATGCACTTGTTGATGTGAGTGGCTTCTTTCTAGCTCGTCCACTTTTGCTAATATCTATCTTTCAACAAAAACTCAAGTGCAAACATCAGTAGATCATTCATAAAACTTAATATTTATTCCATAAGGTTTGTTGTCATTAAAACACTAAAATGGATTTTGCCTCAACATGTCAATGCACAACTTTAATCATTAATATTTTAAGTTATCTATTATTAAAAATTATAAAAATTGTATATTTTGAAAATATTCATCGAGACAAATCAAACAATATCTCATATGCTTATATTTGCATGTTTATATTAGTAGAAAAATAAGGTCAAAGTAGATCATATAAATAGTACACTAAATCAAAATTAGGTCATTTATTTTGGGACGGATGGAGTATCTCTTAAATTATAAACATTCCACACTTTAGTCCTTTAAATTACTACTTTGGTTTAAGTTACAAATGTTAGAGACTAAAAGTGTATAGTAAAATTTGTAACTTAAGAGAACAAAATGGAAACATTAATAAATTAAAATATTAAATAGTTTAGTGGCTCCATCTCCGGCCGATGCGTATGAAAAAATATTTGTTGAAAGACGTCAACTCCTTAAATGAATCTCAATTAACTCGAGAAAAATAGTCTTCGAACCGGTGAGGGTATTGGTTCACTGGTTTATTGGTCGAACCATCGGGTCACTGGTCGAACTGCATGATAAACCGAATTAAATCGGATTAAACCGGTGGAATGAACCGGTCTCTATAATAAAATTATATAATTATTAAATCAGATAAATTTATCTTTAAAAAAAGGTCAAAAATCTTTTGTTTTACCATTTGTTTTTTTATATTATTATTTTTATTTTATTTTGTATTATTTACCATATTTATCCCCCTTTATTCCCTTTTTATATTCGATCCATTAATTATCATAATTATTATTATTATTATTTCCTTTTTATTTTTATACCATTTTTAATTACTACCTATCACTATTATTATCATTATTATTATAAATTTTGTTTTGTATTATTTACCATATTTATTCCCCTTTATCCCCTTTTTATATTCCATCCATTAATTATCATAATTATTATTATTATTTCCTTTTTATTTTTATGCCATTTTTAATTACTACCTATCACTATTATTATCATCATTATTATATTATAAATATAACAAAAAAAAAACAATAACAGCAACAATCACGTCCCCCAACCCTTCTTTTTCTTCTTATTTTTTATTTTATCATTATTATTGTAATTTATTATATTTAATTTCATTAAAAAAAAAACCAAAAATCATCAACTCAATCAAGGAAGCAGGAAAGACAGGAAAGGAAACTGAACAAGCAGCACACTTCCTTCCTCTCTTTTCACCCAATCTTCACCAATTCTACACTCCAAGCAAAAGCACAAATCACTTCAATCCATTTTTTCTTCCAAAACACCCTTGAATCCAGTTCATAAATTTGTTCAATAGACACCAAAACCTAATTTTGTCTATAAAACTCAATAAAAAAAATTAGAGAAAGAAGAGAGATAGAAACACAACAGATGCGCTTCCCCTCTCCACCATTTTCGACATCCTTCAATTCATTCATCACCATCATCATAAAAAACCACCACAACTCATCAACAAACACAAACAGAAACTCATAAACCATAATCTTCATCTTCCTCACAAAAACCATCATTTTCTACCAAATACCACCAAACAACACCATAAAAAACCACACCATTTTAAACCTACAAAAAACAGAATAGAAATAAAGAAACAGAACCGAACAAAGAGGGAAAAAGAAAGAAGAAAGAGCTACATCGTTTTGGAATTTTGGGTGAAAAAAAACATGCGTGTAATCAAACCGGCGGTTCGGGAAAACCGCCGGTTCACCGGTTTTCCCGGTTCTCTCCGGTCCAATAACATGGACGATCCAACTTATGAACCAGACCGGACAGGCTCCGGTTCCCGGTTCGACCGTCCGGTCCGGTTTTTAAAACACTGATATTATACAGTATACTTTTGGTTTACCAAAAAATCTCATAGAGTGTGTGATATGGTTTTTTGTGTTTTTTTGTATTGTAGAATTTGGTGGGATATAGTTTTATGTTTACACGGAGAAAAATATGTTGTTACCTATCATGTTATTGTTTTTCTTTCTCGTATATTATTCATAATTATATGACTCTATATAAAGTTAGATAAAAACAAATCATATATTTTAAATAACAAACTAATCCTATAAATTTTAAACAAAACCTAAATATTCAAAACAAAAATATTAATAAACTCTAATATTATTTTATTTGAACTATAAATATAAAATATATTTAAACAGTGTGATCAGAGAAAGCCTACATCCGTCAAAAAAAGAAAAAGAAAACCTACGAGTAATTAAAGCTTTCTGAGTATCTTTTGCTTTCTGAGTATTTAAACGCAACGCTTCTGATTTCATTTTCTACTACTAGTACTCTATAGTTTTTATTTGAGTTTTTTCCTGATCTTATTTTGTTTACTGGAAAGATAATGGCGAAAAAATACGAAGGACATGCTGTGGGAATTGACCTTGGTACAACATATTCTTGTGTTGCAGTGTGGCATGAGCAACACAGTAGAGTGGAGATTATTCACAATGATCAAGGCAACAGAACTACACCTTCTTGTGTTGCCTTCACCGACAAACAAAGGTTGATTGGCGATGCAGCTAAGAATCAAGCTGCTACCAACCCACAAAATACTATCTTTGGTATATACTATTCTATATTACTTTATATATTTACTGTTATTATTGCATTGCTATGTTATCTTTGGTATGTTCGTGTCCGGTGTCGTGTCTGTGTCCGTGCTTCATAGGTTCAAATCGATCAAAAACAATGTAATCTATTTGGTATTGAGGAGATAAATAGTATTAATTTGGTCTTCAAAAATAAAAAATGCCAGTTAATTTAGTTATTTTTTAGAGCTAAATTAGTACTTTACATTTCTTAGAGACCAAGTGTTCGTGTATTTTTTTCAATGATGACTTGTTTTGGCATTTAATCTAAACAATACTTATTAATATTCTTTTTTAGATGCTAAGAGGTTAATTGGTAGGCAGTTCAGTGATGATGTTGTTCAGAAGGATATTAATTTGTGGCCATTCAAAGTCATTGCCGATGTAAACAACAAACCTATGGTTGTTGTTCGGTACAAGGGGCAGGAGAAGCAGTTGTGTGCGGAGGAAATTTCATCAATGGTTCTCATAAAGATGCGGGAGATTGCAGAGGCATATTTGGAATCACCGGTTAAGAATGCAGTCATTACTGTGCCAGCTTATTTCAACGATTCTCAACAAAAAGCCACCAAAGATGCCGGTGCCATTGCTGGCCTTGATGTTATGAGGATAATGAGCGAGCCCACTGCAGCAGCTATTGCATATAGTCTTGACAAGAGAATTAACTGTGTTGTTGAACGAAATATTTTTGTGTTTGATCTTGGTGGTGGAACTTTTGATGTGTCTCTTGTTACAATTAAGGATAAGGTCTTTCAAGTTAAGGCAACTGCTGGAAACACTCACCTTGGTGGAGAGGACTTTGATAATAGAATGGTAAATTACTTTGTAGAGGAGTTCAAAAGGAAGAAAAAAGTTGACATTAGTGGGAACCCAAGAGCCATGAGAAGGTTGAGAACAACCTGTGAGAGGGTTAAAAGGATCCTCTCTTTTTCAGTTGACACAACTATTGAGGTAGATGCTTTATTTGAGGGCATTGACTTCTCTTCATCGATCACTCGTGCAAAGTTTGAGGAAATCAATATGGATCTTTTCAATGAATGTATGGAAACTGTTGAGAGTTGCCTTAATGACTCTAAGATGGACAAGAGTAGTGTAGATGATGTTGTCCTTGTTGGTGGGTCTTCTAGGATTCCCAAAGTGCAGCAGCTATTGAGGGACTTTTTTAAGGGAAAGGATCTGTGCAAGAGCATCAACCCTGATGAGGCTGTTGCATTTGGTGCAGCCGTGCTGGCTTCTTTGTTGACTGATGGAATTAAAAATGCTCCAAACTTGGAATTGATCGATGTTACACCACTGTCTTTAGGTTTGCGGTTAAATCATGATTGCATGGAGGTAGTGATTCCTAGGAATACTACTATACCTGTCAAGAAGACATTGGATTGTGCGACAAGTAAGGATAACCAATCCTCAGCCTTGATAAAGGTTTATGAGGGTGAGAGAGCTTTAGCCAGCGAAAACAATTTTCTTGGTTCTTTTAGGCTCTCTGGATTGTCCCCTGCTCTTCGTGGCCACCCTCTTGATGTTTGTTTTTCTATTGATGAAAATGGTATTTTGACAGTTTCTGTCGAGGAAGTATCCACAGGCAACTTGAGTGAGATTGTAATAATCAATTATAAAGACAGGTTATCAGCAGTAGAAATTAAAAAATTGATTCAAGAAGCTGAGAGTTACTGTGCTGAAGATAAGAAATTCCTACAAATGGCTCAAGCAAAAAATGCATTGGATGACTGCATTTACAAAATAGAATCTGCTATAAAGAAGCAGAATATTAACTTGAAACTCTCCACACCAGAGAACGAGAAGATCAATGTTGCAATTAAAATGGCAAAAAAATTGCTTGATGAGAATGACCTGCATGAAGTAGATCTTCTTGAGGATCATTTGGAGAACCTTGAAAGTATGTTTGAAGACCTTTGCATTAATCGTACTTAGTGTTTGATTAAAAATTTATTAATGGTTGTATTATTTATACTAGCCTTAAATCAGTCGATTACAAAACAGTCTTTTACGAACATGTTAGGGAAGGTTGCTATATTTTTTGCTGACAAACGATTTATTGTATAGTTATTAATATTATTGTGCACAGCGGTTATTTTGAGCATTCTAGCTCTCTTATTCTACTGTTGTGGCCATAGAAATGTGGTGTTAAATACTAAGGATTTGGATTTCACGTCGTAAATATCTGACAAATTTATTGATTTGTGAACCAACTGATCTCAAATCAATGACCGAAATATGTAAATGCTTGATGTATTCTTGGTTAACCATTATAAGTAGCTTTTTTATGAATGTATAGACTGTTGACAGTTGTCTTACTGACTCTAAAATGGACAAAAGTAGTGTCGATGATGTTGTACTTGTTGGCGGTTCTTCTAGAATTCCCATGGTCCAAGAGCTATTGCAGGACCTTTTTTGGGGAAAGGAACTGTGCAAGAGCATCAACCCTGATGAGGCTGTTGCCTTTGGGGCAGCTGCGCATGCTGCTTTGTTGACGGAAGACATCAAGAATGTTCCTAACTTGGTTTTGATCGATGTTTCACCACTGTCTCTAGGTTGCAAGACAACACAAGATTGCATTAGTGTAGTTATTCCTAGGAATACTACTATACCTGTCAAGAAGGAAAAAAAACGTTACTGTACAATTCTTGATAACCAATCTGGTGCCTTGATTCATGTATATGAGGGTGAGAAAATTAGGGATAAATTGAGTGTTTCGTCACTAGAGAACCAGGAGACAAATCTGCAATTACAAAAGCCAAGAATTTGCTTGATGAGAATCACCAGCATGAAATTGATGTTCTTCAGATTAATAAGATTTTAAGTGTTGTCTTTCTGTTTTGTAAGCAAGCAATGAATGCAAAACCTTTAAATGAAGTTCTATTAGTTTAGGTTTAATAAATTTTCCAATGGTATATGGTTTATAATTAGCCCCAAGTCCCTTGAGTAGAGAACAAATTTTTAGCAAAACATGGAAGGTTTATCTTTTGTTGATGTTACAAAGCTAAACTCTTACCACTGAGCTAGCACATCAACTGTACAAGTGTGTATAACTATTATATGATGAACACATGTATTGTCACATAGATATTTTATTTTAATTCTTCATCTGTCATAATCAATATTGTTATGTGAATGTGATGTTAACATAAAAGGTCATCAACCTCTAACTAGATGAAGAAGTTAGGCTAACTGATGTAGCAGAAAACAGAAAGAATCTAGAAAGCTAAGGTCTAAAAACTCAAAGAATGTATAATCTTTCAAAAATATAAACATAAGAGGAATGAAGCATGCTGTATAACATAGTCCAATTAATCTATGGTAGAGACACCATCCTTTGCTATAAAAAAATTATATTTTAAATCAACTGTTTCATGATTTAATTTTAACTTTTATTTATAGCTCGAACAAGATGTCATTTTTTGCAAAGCATCAATTAAGATAACAGAAAATAATATGCCTCCTCATAAAACTGAAAAGACAACCAAAACATAATATTCCAGCATGCCATCACAGTTGACAAACATGACTAAAATAGAAGAATCTTATTCTAACTTCTTTTTTGACCAAAACATATTCTATTTCTCAACGGTCGATATATGTAGCCACAATGACTACATAAGTATTTAACTGAAGAGTTCTAGATTGACAATGCTAATCTGATTCTTATTCAGCAAAATTAAAGTTGAAAACAAAAAATTGCATTCAAAAGTGTAATCAACTAGTATAATGTTCTGTCAACCGCAGACTGATACAGCCATTTCATAAGAACAAAAGTCCACAAACATGTGTGGAGGAATGGAAAGTTCAAAATTATTTCAAGTTTGCTGAAAATTGTAATTCATCATCTATTGCTTCCTCATTTATCAACTACTTCTATGAGAGTTGTCTCATAGTCACTAGGAGCCTCAAATCCATGAAGATTCATCACAGTTGCAGCTACGTTGGCCAACCCACCGGTGGGAACATCATTGCGGAACCTCACACCAGGAGCCAATCCAGGACCTCCAATCGCAATTGGTACCTTAACAAACAAACAAAAGTACAAGATTTTTAGAACTAAAAACTTGAGCTTCTTGTATATAGATGACTAGACAAGTATATGGTAAGAAAAAACACGATCTTAGTACATGGTATGTATGTTTAGTATCATGGTGGGTACGCAAGAATCACGGTGATCCACCATGATTTTACAGAAGCTAGAGTGTAGCTTTTGGAAAATCATGGTGAATCACCGTGATTCTGGCATATCTATCGTGATACCAAACATAAGCGCAAAAATAGTTTATAAAGTGAGGATTATTTAGCTTTGATAAGCTCTATTTAGGCGATATATGTAGCCAATGTGAGACTTATATAATTCATGTAAAGTTCTCGTCAATCAATGACAGTATATATTTGGTAGTAAAACTTACTGGCTCAAGAGTATGAGAAGTAAGAATCTGAACTTTTCCATCCTTTAGTAGAGGTTTTCCAGCCTTGTCCCTCTTGACCATATCTTCTGCATTACCGTGGTCAGCAGTGACAACATAAATTCCACCTACTTGCTGAATTGCATCGAGAATAATCTGCAATTACATATATAAATACACAGTATTAATATACTTAGTAGCTATTTAGTGTTCGCATTTTAATAGCAATAACATATGATGAAGTGACTACAACACTGCTTTTTACCTTAACAGCTTCATCAGCGGCCTTACAAGCCACAATTGTTGCTTCAATGTCACCTGTGTGTCCCACCATGTCACCGTTTGGTAGGTTAACACGTATCTACATGACAGACAAAATAAATATTAACTAAAGTTTAATTAATTAAACCATGAATCTCAAAATCACCTGATAATTCATTTAACTACCTGATCAAATTTCCCGCTAAGAATTGCTTCCTTTGCCTTCTCAGCAATCTCCACTGCCTTCATTTTTGGTTGTTCGTTGAATGTAATCCCAGAGTCACTTGGAATCTCAACATATTGCTCCAGATCCGCATTAAAATATCCAGATCGGTTTCCATTCCAGAAAAATGTCACATGGCCAAATTTAACAGTCTCACTGTTGAAGAAGAAATTCATTAGTGACTACGATAGGTATTTCAATTTCACAATCAAGAATAGATTAGGCATGTAGCAAAGATAAAGGATTCACACGTAACTATTCCAACATCAAGAGAAAACTAGCAAAGATTAAATACCTGCAGGCAAAAGTGCGAACGCCATTATGCACTAAATATTCACCAGAAGTCCTATCAATCTCTGGTGGAGAAACAAGGTAATGGCGTGGAAGCTTCAATTCACCATCATATTCAAGCATACCAGCATAACGGATTTTAGGGAAGCGTACTCTATCAAAATTGTCAAACTTTTCATACTCAAGAGCCTTGGCAAGCATAGTCATACGATCTGCCCGGAAGTTAAATGTAACAACAGCATCACCATCAACTATTGGACCAACAGATTTTCCACTCTCATCAACAATAACAAAAGGAGGAAGATACTGGTCATTGGCCTTTGGTGCTGCCCTCAGTGTCTTCACAGCTTCTAGAGCACTTGTAAACTTAAACGGTGCTTCACCAAGAACTTGAGCATCCCATCCTCGTTTCACAACACTCCAGTCATTCTGCAGGTTGTTTTGAAATCGTTTACATTATTCATACTCATATATAATATATATGTAGAAAGGCAAAGAAGTATAGAATTTGTTAACATTTTAAAAGAAACGGTGGATAATTGCTATACAATACCTCATAACGATCCATTGTGACATTCATACGACCTCCACCTGATGCAATCTTTGCATCAATACCTTTCTCACGCAATTTTGCAAGATCATTTTCAAGGGTTTCCACAAAACCCACACTTGAGCCATCCAAAACATCACGACCATCTGTAAGAATATGGAGACGGATTCTTTTAACACCTCGCTCACTAGCTCCTTTTAGCAACAACTGTACAAAAATAGTTAGTTAGAACTAAGAGGCATAAATTTTGCAGATGTGAAGAGTGAAGACACAAATGTTCGAACGCATAAAATCACCTGCACTTGATCAAGTCTGGAGTGAACTCCACCATCACTCAGTAGTCCAATGAGATGCAATGTGCCAGTTTCAAAACTTTCCTTGATGTAATTGAAACCATCTCCTTCGAAAATCTTTCCAGATTCTAGAGCAAGGTCAACAAGCTTCGCACTAAAATAAACAAACACAAACCATCACAACCCAATCATCATATGTGCTAGGAATATGATAGCATAGTCAATAAGCATAGACATTAGACAACATGGAAGAATCGGAGAAACATTTCAAGATGGTAAGTGTGCAACAACCAATCCTAATACCACTAAAGAAATTCATTGACATCAAGATACAAAACATTGTTGATCCAAATATAAGAACGCCCCGTAAGATGCACGGTAAGGCAAAGCCACAAAGATGGTAATTATTGTGTTGAATCCAAAACTGAACTAGGCACGAGTAAGATGCAAATTTATATCTACTAATCCCATTTAGGATAATTCAAGAAATAAAGTGGATCACAGAACAAGACATAGCAAGAACTGTTATGCCATAATCCACAACATATGGCAAATCAAGAAACACCACACCAGTTACATAATATAAATGGTAAATCCAAATGTTTACAAAAACAAGATTGGTTCACAAATTATGTTATGGTAAATCAAGAAACACCACACCAGTTACAAAATATAACAAGCATCAAAGACAAATTCCTTACCAAGACATAAGTAAAATAAAAATAAAAAAATCTTCTTTTTAGAAAAAAACAACACAGATGTTGTTGAATATAGTGTTGCCTGCGTCCTAAAACTAATTAGGCACGAACATGAGCAATTAACTTGTTACTAATATTATGATTAGTATTAGTATATGATTACTACTTGTACAGTTGTACTACAACTACTAACTAGCATTATTAGCAGCATACATATGAAGCCAAACCAAACAGATTGAGATTAGAAGCAATTTAAATTTACCCTTGAGCAAAGATGCGACCGGCACCGAGTGCATTATGACCAACTTCACTATTTCCCATATCATCCTCTGTTGGAAGTCCTACAGCTTTACCATGAGCCCTAACCAATCTCCAATGTTCAGGAGCCCCCTACAACATAAAAAACAAGGATCATCATTCAATACATCATTTTCAAAGAAAACCCAAAACAGCAATAGATCTAAAAACCATATTGAATACAAATCCAAATTCCAAAAAGTGTATGTATGAAAGTATACTAATTATTATACCTTTTTAAGTGAATCCATGGTCGGTGTTTCGGCGTTGTGGATACAGTTATATTCATTTGGATTAGCCTCACCCCATCCATCCAAAACAATAACAGCAATTGTCTTTCCCTTAGGAAGCTTAGGATGATCAGGTAATTTCCATGAGAAACCTGAGCTACCCATCTTTGTTTTTCTTTTCTATAACAGATTCTGATTCAATAACAACAATAAAAACTCAATCTTTACAAACTAATCAACAACAAATCTCATCACAAATCATTCAATCTTATATAAACAACACATCACATGTGATTATGTATGGTGATGGTGATAATATCTATGCAAATATTAATATTAATATTAATGAATGAATAAATTAAATTAAACAAGTTAATTTGGATCTCATGAAGTTCACAAACTCAAATCTAAGAATTAAAATTAATTAAAAAAGTGATTATTAGTAATATGAATCTTACATCTATGATTTGATAAAAATAATAAACAAACAAAATGAAAGATGGGATTGGAGCATAGAAATCTGAGACAACATAGAAAAAAAGGACAAACCTAACGATTTGTGAGTGTGAGGCGCAACTAACTGAACAAATGTCACAGAGGTAACCTAACACGACCAAACCCCCTTTGCCTTTTGAATTGAATTGTGTTGTGTTGTGTTGTGTTGTGTTATGCTGTGTTTGGTTCGTTTCATATAAATACTGTTTTTTTGGTTTATTGGAGACGATATTTTATTTTTTATTATTTTTTAATGTGATTTTTTTTTTAAACTAGTAATGTGATTTTTTTAAAAAAGTATAAAAGGAAAGAACTTACGCGAAAAGAAGAGTCACGTGGCGAAGAAGAAAAGGGACATTAACATTTAATAATTTTTTTTTCACAAGATATAATTTTGTTTTTAGTAAGCTATATAATTTTTTGTTTTTCACAAAATAGGGTCCTTTTGGAATAACTTATTTTTGAATTTAGGCAAATAAATAAAATTTTATGTTAATTTATAAGTTTCCACAAACAACAACTATATTTTTATAAGCTATTATTTCATAAACCACCTTGATAAACTTAAAATAATGTATGGTTAAATAAGTAAATAATCCTTATAGTTTTCTTGAATTTCGTTTTTAGTCCCTAAAGATTTTTTCCACAATTTTTTGTCCCTATAAAATTTTCTATTACAATTTTTGGTCCCTAATTTTAATCAAACTCTTGTATACTCTCACATTTTTTAATGATTTTTTGATTCATATTTATAAAATTATAAGAACATTTCTCATAAAAATTTAAAATTTTTAACATAATATGAATTATTTATGAATTTTTAGGTGAAAAAAATTAAAAGAATCATATTTAATTCATCTCTCGTAAAAGAAAATTAATTTTTACAAGAGAAATGGAAGACTAAAGAGGAAAAAAAAAAAGAATTTAAAGAAAATATATCAATAAAGTTGGATACTTGGATTTTGCTGCAAGTTTTTGTTTTTGGAATGTAGATATAAATATGAATATTCGAATATGCTATTGTTACCCATTGTATCATCTAATTATTCCTCATTTCTCGTGCCTCTTCTTTTTTTTCCTATAAAAAATAGAAGGATGGCAAACGATGTGATATATGATGCACGGGTATTCCATTTTAGGTAGAATATCGGTATCGGGTACGTACGCGCGTGGTATTTTCGGGGTACGCGCGTGGTACTCTCAGGGTACGCCCATGGTACAGATTTCATCAAACATTGTTTCCATTCTTTTTTTTTTTTTTGCAACAGTTCTCAATCTCATTCTTTTTTTATTTGTTTCTTTTTTAATAAAGATTCACTTTAGTTTTGAAATAGAACTGATTCAGTCCCCTCCTCTTTTTATTTCTTTTTAAAAATAGAGCTGCATAGTACTACTACTCCTAATTTCCTAAATGTGTAAACCACAATATAAGTACTTTTAAAATTTGATATTTTTCATGTTTAATGATTTGTTTTAACAATATAATTCTATTATACGAACGTACTCATGCCTTAGTTTTTTAAAAAATATCGTACCACGTACCTATGCAACGTAGGTTGTGATACACTAATACGCGCGTTGTTCAATACTAGTACAAATAAAAATCGCATTGCATGATATTTCAAAACATCGACAATTTCTTTTTTCTTTTTTTGTAAAAAATGCTATGGATTAAAGCAAGCAAACGAAGGACCATTACAATAATTTTTTAGAAGAATGTCTAGTAAAAAAATTGACATAATTGAAAGAAACAATAAAAAAAAAAAGGTCATTGTAACCTTCATGAGCCAATAAATTTGCACAACAATTTACTTTACAGAAACAATGAGAAATAGAGGTCTTTCGGTCTGATAGGTAAAGGAGATTTATAATCTCTTCAAGGAGAGGTTTGAGGTAAGAAATAGATGTCGATCTTCTAATAATAGTTGTTTTCACCAATAGATAATCAATTTCAAAAATAACTTGAGTTAACTTTATACTGCGAACTAATTTGATGTCAAGGAGAAGTGTCCTCATTTCAGTATAAATGGCATTACTACATCCCAGATTCGAGTCACAAATAAAGGCCTCGACTGGACTATTTTTTGGTAGCCAAATCGTGTGATTCATCCACATTAAGTTTATAAATACCTCTATTGTTAACACAACATGTATACTCGGAAGAATGATGACAATTATGAGTAATATAACTCACCTGGATCTAGATATTAAACGCCATCAATCAAGTCTAATGTCTAAATGTTGTGAAAAATTTAATGAGTTTATATCTTTCCAAAGAGCATTTGCAGCGACTCCAAAGAAAAATGACAATTTCCAAGGAGTATGACCAATTTCTTCGTGGGTGAGATTCTTGTTTGCTGCTTAACTTGATAACTGTGTTTTATTCAAAATATTTTCATGTGGGGTGAGAGAAGGGCGAAAGTGACAAAACAATCACATTTTTACAATGTTCACTACTTAAGGTGTGAACTCAGTTCGCAAAGTTAGTACTAGCAAGATATTTTGCTAATTAGTAGGGCGCATGAGAAATGGTGGAGGTGCAAAAAGTAATTCTTAAAAAAATTGTTGGCATGATAAACTGATTTACTTTGGTTTCTAGATAATATATCGAGTAAGATTAATTTGTTTAACGTTTCTATGAGCATAATTCAATTAATAGAGACATTACATGTAATACGTAAGATCGGGGTTCGAACGGTGTTACTTTCATATATTTACTTTAAAAAGTAAAATTCTAATGAAAATCAATAATGTTAATAATATACTGACCGTAATTGACTAGTACGTTAGCTGAGAAAAGCAACAGTCAAAATAAAAAGCGAGTTTATTTTTAAGGTAAGACTTTTTCTTTGGTTGATACACGATTCTACTGCTGTTGCATTTCATCATCATTATATGTGAACATAATATCTTATCTTACTTAATAATAGGTGGTACCATGAATTTTATAGGTTCCCCATGGTTATCATAGGAAGTAGTTTGGTTTAGCTGTTTTTGTTTCTTTTCTCTTTGTTAGTTTGTTTTGGCTGTCCTTTATATTATGTAACCAAAAGAGCCCATTGTTATTGTCTGGATTTAGTGGCCGGTGGTAATCACCAATTCACCATGCTATATTCAATCAGACACTTTACACTTTAGTTGAATATTTAAAGCAGCAGCATACATGCATGTTTCTCTTCCATTCAATACAAGTTTGTTAAATATATACTTAAATCTCAATCCAAAAATTGGCTCACAAGGTGAGATTTTCCTTGTTAGATAATAATTATATTATTATTGTATTATTATATTATTATTGTAAGGGTAGTTTAGTCTTTCATAATTACTAGTTTATATACTCTATTGTATCTATTATTCCATATGACTTTTTGGCTTATTGTAATGGAAAACCCTAGCCTCCTTTTTGAATAGTTTTAACATGGTATCAGAGCAAGGTTCGATCCGCCGTCTTGAACAATCTGTCGCTTCCGCTGTTGAGTTCCCAACAAAATTGGGATTTGTTGCCGAAAATCTGATGAGAATGAATTTGGTTGAGTTCTTGCTGGCACGCTTTTGATCTCTCTGGTGGTGATTTTCCGTTGCGGTAAATTTTGGACTTGTAGCTATTTTGTTGGTTTCGTTTGCTTTTAAGAAAGGGGAAGAGGTATATATATTGGAAATTTGCATACTGGTTTGTTTGATTTAGAATGATGTGATGCTGATATAATACCGTGTGGTATGTGATGCTGATATATATATATATATATATAATACCGTGTTGTATTTTGGTCTTCTATCCATGTCTCGGTTCTCTTTGGTTTGATTTTTTGTTATTGTTTAGAAGGTTGATTAAGTGATTGTTCGCTTTTATTTGAATTCCTTGTGATATTTCTATTGAGAAGCAATTTGAGTCTAATTGGTTGGTTGGTATATTGTTGATTGAATTCCCTATTGATTGGCTCTATTGTTTTGGCATTGTTGGTGATTGGTTGGATTTCTACGATTGAAATAATCGTTTGTTGGTTCATTTGATTGTTTGATAATATGGCAATGTCTTTGGCTGCTCCTCTTCCTGTTAACATTGGTGTTGATCATGTATATCCACATAAGACTACTTCAAGAGTGTTTGATCTTGCTGCACAGTTCCAAAAGTTTCTCGCCACCCAGCCACATGCAACGTCTGTCTCCTCTATTAAAGGTTTGACCCCTTCTGATTATTCAAGTATTTCCTCGATATGGATCCTTGATTCTGGAGCATCGCACCATATGTCATATGATCGTAAGTCTTTTTTGTCTTTAAATTCTACACCATCCATCTCAGTTATGACTGCCGATGGCACTCCTATGCCATTAGCAGGAATTGGGTCAGTGTCCACATCTAATTTGTCTCTTTCTGATGTTTATTATATTCCTAATCTTACTTTGAGTCTTGCTTCTGTTAGTCAGTTATGTGATTCTGGATATTCTGTTACGTTCTCTTCTACTCATTGTCATGTGCAGGATCAACATTCAGGGAGGTTGATTGGGAAAGGTCGTAGACATGGGGGACTTTATGTTCTGGATGAGCTTAAAGTTACAGATATTGCAGCCTCAACTTCTACTTCCATTGATTTATCATCTTTTCGTTTGAATTCATCATCTTCTAACTTTTATTTGTGGCATTCTCGTCTTGGTCATGTTTCTGCATCTAGATTAAAATACTTGGCCTCTACTGGAGCTTTAGGAAAATTGCAAATTAGTGATATTTCTGATTGTTGCGGTTGCAAACTTGCTAAATTTTCTGCTTTGCCGTTTAATAAAAGTACTTCTATGTCCAAAGCACCTTTTGATTTAGTTCATTCTGATGTATGGGGTCCATCACCGGTCCTTACCAAAGGTGGTTCTAGATATTATGTCTCTTTTATTGATGATCATACTCGTTATTGTTGGGTTTATCTAATGAAAAATCGTTCTAAGTTTTTTGGCATATATCAAAAGTTTCGTGCTATGGTTAAAACTCAACATAATGCTGTTATAAAGTGTTTCCGTTGTGATCAAGGTGGTGAATATACTTCTAATAAATTCTCTGAGTTGCTTGCTTATGATGGTACAATTCACCAGACCTCATGTACTGATACTCCTCAGCAAAATGGCGTTGCTGAAAGAAAACATCGTCATATTGTTGAAACTGCTCGTTCTCTTTTGTTGTCTGCTTCTGTTCCAAGTGAGTTTTGGGGTGAAGCAATTCTCACAGCTGTACATGCTATTAATAGAATTCCGTCGTCGGTGACCTCAGGTTTGTCTCCCTTTGAAAAATTGTATGGTTCTAGTCCTGATTATTCTTCTTTGAAGGTATTTGGTTCTACCTGTTTTGTTCTTCTCCCACAAGTAGAACGAAATAAAATGTCTCCTCGTTCTGTGATATGTGTTTTTCTTGGCTATGGGGATGGTCAAAAGGGTTATCGTTGTTATGACCCTTCAAGTAAAAAATTGTATGCTTCTCGTCATGTTGTGTTTCTTGAGCACATACCATTTTACTCTCTTTCGTCTGATACACATACTCCTAGCTTGTCTGAACTAACGAATATTGATCCTTTCGGTGTCGATAATGATATTTCTGCTGACTATAATTTTGAGAACTGCAGGGATGATACTAGTGCTACTCCAGATGCATATGCCCCTTTTGTCCCATCAACTAATCAACAACCTCCTCTGATTGTTGTTCCTACAGCACCACCTCCACCACCAACACCACCACCTCCTCCTCGTTATCCTTCTCGTGATCGTAAGTCTACTCAATTGCCTGATTTTGTTTATTCAATTTATTCTGCTTCCTTTGCTTCTTTTCTTACCTCTGTTCATAGTTTGTCTGAGCCTTCGTCCTATAAAGAAGCTATTCTTGATCCTCTTTGGCAAAAGGCTATGGCTGAGGAACTTGCAGCTTTGCACAAGACAAATACTTGGGACATAGTACCTCTTCCGCCAGGAAAACGTGCAATTGGGTCTCGTTGGGTATACAAGATTAAAACTAAGTCTGATGGGTCAGTTGAGCGTTACAAAGCTCGTCTTGTGGCTAAGGGATTCTCTCAACAATATGGTATGGATTATGAAGAAACATTTGCTCCTGTGGCCAAAATGACCACTATTCGCACTCTTATTGCTGTTGCATCTGTTCGTCAATGGGATATTTCTCAAATGGATGTTAAAAATGCGTTTTTAAATGGTGATCTTCAGGAGGAAGTTTATATGGTACCTCCATCAGGTGTTTCTCATAATCAGGGTGAAGTATGTAAGTTAAAAAAAGCTCTATATGGTTTGAAACAAGCTCCAAGAGCTTGGTATGAGAAGTTTTCTACTGTGATTAGATCTCTTGGATTCTGCTCTAGTGATCACGATTCTGCTTTATTTGTTAGGACAACTTATCATGGTCGTATTATAATCTCTTTATATGTTGATGATATGATTATTACAGGTGATGATGTTGATGGAATTGATGAGTTGAAATTACAGTTAGCTAAAAGATTTGAGATGAAGGATTTAGGCCCTCTTCGCTACTTCTTAGGGATTGAAGTTGCCTATTCTCCTAAGGGTTATCTCTTATCTCAATCCAAGTACATTGCAAACATTCTTGAGCAAGCTCGTCTCTCTGATACTCGAGCAGTAGATAGTCCTTTAGAGTTGAATGTGAAATATGTTCCCTCTGATGGGATTCCTCTACCGGATCCTACTTTGTACCGTACTTTGGTTGGAAGCTTGGTATACCTTACTATTACTAGACCTGATATTGCTTATGCAGTGCATGTCGTTAGTCAGTTTGTTGTTTCTCCCACTACAATACATTGGGCAGCTGTGCTTCGTATTTTCCGTTATCTTCGGGGAACTCAATTTCAGAGTCTTTTGTTTTCGTCATCCTCTTCCTTAAAGTTACGTGCTTACTCTGATGCTGATTGGGCTGGTAATCCTACTGACCGTAAGTCTACCACAGGCTTTTGTATTTTTCTTGGAGATTCTCTCATCTCTTAGAAGAGTAAGAAACAAGACATCGTTTCCCGCTCTTCTACAGAAGCTGAGTATCGTGCTATGGCATCTACCACTACTGAAATAGTTTGGTTGCGTTGGTTACTTTGTGATATGGGTGTGCCTCTTTATGAACCAACCCCTATGTACTGTGATAACAAGAGTGCCATTCAAATTGCGCACAACTCTGTCTTTCATGAACGTACCAAACACATTGAGATTGATTGTCACTTCACACGTCACCATCTTCAACATGGTACCATTACTTTGCCGTTTATTTCTTCCTCCTTGCAGATTGCTGATTTGTTCACGAAGACGCATTCTACTAAGCGTTTTCGTTTCTTAATTGACAAACTCTCGATGCTTCATGTTAACACATCGTGAGTTTGAGGGGAGATGTTAGATAATAATTATATTATTATTGTATTATTATATTATTATTGTAAGGGTAGTTTAGTCTTTCATAATTACTAGTTTATATACTCCATTGTATCTATTATTCCATATGACTTTTTGGTTTATTGTAATGGAAAACCCTAGCCTCCTTTTTGAATAGTTTTAACATTCCTCACATATTTATACACTCATATTTTCTTGAAGCTATGTTTAGAATCATAAGTTTTTTTTCTTCTTATTATACAATCAACTATTTATTACTCTATTTGTTATTTCCATTTTCTTAATTTATATTTTTATATCATTAATAAAAGAATATACATGATCACTTTCTTCGGTTCATTCATTCTTCAGGCAGCTTGAGAGCTCGCCGCTCATTCTTCCAGCTTGTTTGGTTGAGCTGTATATCGGTTATATGGAATGAGCGGAACAGTAGAGTTTCAAGGCAACGACAACCACAATTCACCAAATGTTAGATAAGGTTAAACTGTACTCGCTCTGATGGCCGAAAGCCTATCATATTAATCTTGGTTTACACACTCACATGTGTTGGTCGAATCTTTTTGTTTGTATGGTCATCGATTAATCATCTGTTTCAGCGTAGTGCTATTGTTTGTAAACTTTTGTGGTTCTTCTAACACGCCTTGTGCTAGAAAGGGCGCTCCACTAGTTTTAATATATCCCATTTTTTTATTTAAAAAAAAAATATTAATAAAAGAATAATTTTATAAAATTAGTTATAATTTTTCTTTTCATACAAAATTAAAGAAATTCTTAAATGAATTTTCACCTAATCATTAATATCAGAAACAACCAATCAAATAATTAATAAAATAGTACTTAAAATCAATTCTGTAAAAACTAAAAATAGATATTGAAAAGAAGAAAAAAAAAACGTGGTTATTCCCTCTCAAATTAACGAGACTAATTTATAATGTTAATGAGTATCTTAAAAGTATTGACTAAGAAACCAAAATAAGTAATTTTGTATAAAAAAATGTTATAATTATATAAATAACAATTTATATTTTTTTATGTTATAATCTTGACCCCACTTATTAAAATTTCTGAATCCGTCCCTGATAAGGGACCACTTGTTAATAATGTATAATATCCAAAGTGGTATCACCATTTGAGCAAAATATGTATGAGTTGCATAAGTATTATATGACATTATAGGGACCACTTATTAATAATTAATAATATATGATACTCAAGATAGTATCACCGTTGAAGATGCTCTAACACAAGGAAAAGATGTGGATTCTCTCCAATTTTCGCTCATATTTTCTCTCCTTTTGCTTAATCCGATTATTCTCTCTCTCTCTCTCTCTCTCTCTCTCTCTCTCTCTCTCTCCCTTCATATATCAACCATTGAATTAAGCAAAACGAGAGAAAACATGAGGAAAATGCTTGAACGTCAGATACACTAAATTCAAAAAATTCAAATTCAACGATACATATTAAAACGGTGGTTTTTTTTGGGTACATTGTTTGATCGGTGAGTTTTTGTTTTTTGACAAAAAGAAACTCAATTCATTTCATTAATCAAATAGTTTTCAATACAACGAGAAATCGACTAAAAAAGACGGCGACTAAACATAGAATAAGCCGCCCTTGATAAGGATGAGCAACCATATTCGCTCGTCGCTTTACAAACTTGACCTCAAAGTTGTTATTCAACATAAGTAATTAAATTCTTAATATGAGAAATTAAAATACTAAACTCGGATAATCCATCTTGCCTAGAATGAATAGCATAAACTACTACTTTTAAGCCACTTCGAAGATAACATAGAATAAACCTCTTTGCATCATTTCTTATATTGCTTCTTTTAATTCCCATGGCTTCACACTCTAAAGTGTTGAGCTTGGTATGCATGAGATTAGTTTCCGCAAGTATAAATCATCCTCAGTAGTCGCATAAACATCATCTCCATCCGGTTGCTTCGGCTCATTTATATATAAGAAATATGTAATATATGTCATAACGACACATGTTAAGATTCAAATAAAAAGATATTTTATAGTAATTCATACATCTAATTCACTTTATATATTTATAAAAGTTGAATCTCTATGTTTAATTTTTTTATTTTTTATAAACCATACATATATTCTTTAGTAATAATATTATATATATATATATATATATATATATATATATATATATATATATATATATATATATATATATATTTTATTTTCAGGCCATTTAGAGTACATTTATTTATACTATTTGTAGGTATTGGAGATTGATGAGTGAAATTTTATTTTGTTGAGTTGTGAATAATAAATATGAAGACTCATAACTTATCTCAAAAATATTTAATGGGTTAGTTTTAGTTTAGGACTAATTATTTAAAAGAATTGAGTTTAATTTATGGCAGAAATAATTGTTGGTGAAATTTTAGTTTTAATTACTACTTTCTTTTTCTTGTCTAAGAGTTTTAATTACTTCTCTATTAATTATTTATAATTAATTGATTGATTGTTTCCAATATCAATCACTCCAATGATTAGTTACAAATTAAATACAGATTCACTAAAGATAAAGATTCACTAAAAATTTCCAACAAAATTAGTATAAACAATCGTCAAACATAATGTATTCATAATTTTTCTTTGGAAATAAATAAATAATAGTAAAAAAATAGTCAAAAAAAGAAAAAGAATAGTAAAAAATAAATGATATATAAAGGTGAGTGAGTAAGCTAAAAAGAATTACAGAAAAAGAAAGCACAGAAAAGCTGAAAAGATTGAAGGAGAAGAATGAATATTTGTGATCCTCGTGGATACCAACAACATCCCCTCCACATCAATTTCTCCTCCTCCTCTTCCGCCGCCGTCATTTCCTCCTCCTCCTCCACCACCACACTCTGAATGAATGGGCAACTGCGGTACCAGAGAAGAATCCGCCGTAGTCACCAATGCTCAAGGTCCATCATCTTTCAGATCTACTCTCTCTTCTTCTCCTCCTCCACCATCATCAATTTCAATTTCACTAACTAACTCACATTGTTTTCAATTGCAGTTCAGCAGTTACATCCTGCTGCCGGAGCTAGAAACCAAACCTCCGTCACCGGCGGTACTACTGAGAGAAAAAACTCTAGTCTCCGACATCATCTAACCGATTCCGCTTCGGATCTGAGCGATTCTTGTTCAACACCTCGCTGGAACAACGCTAATAATAACAATACTCTTCTTTATACTCATGTTATAGCTTTCACGCTTTATGAACTCGAAACTATAACGAAGAGTTTTCGTACCGATTATATTTTGGGTGAAGGAGGGTTTGGTACTGTTTATAAAGGCTACATTGATGAAAATGTTAGGGTTGGACTTAAATCGCTTCCTGTTGCTGTTAAAGTTTTGAATAAAGAAGGGCTTCAAGGACATCGAGAGTGGCTTGTGCGTTTTTGTGGTTGTTTTTGGATTTTTTGGTTGTGATTTTGTGCATTTTGTTGATTTTGTTGAATTTGTTTGGTGTAGGCGGAGGTGAATTTTCTTGGACAGCTTAGGCATCCTAATCTTGTGAAGTTGATTGGTTACTGCTGTGAAGATGATCATAGGCTGCTTGTCTATGAATTCATGTTTCGAGGAAGTCTCGAAAATCATCTATTCCGAAGTATGCTTGATTTTCTTTTGTTTTGTTTGATAGTAATAATTTCTTAGGTTTTGTTAGGATTTGAATGAATTGGTCTTGGATCTGAGTGAGTAGGATTTCTTAGTAGTGATGTCAAATAGCACGGCTGCAAAGCAATGCTATAACGTTGGAATTTTTAGAAACCACTATTGTGTTTTGTGATATGCAATTTAGGATTTTGTGTTGTCAAATAATGGCTATAGCACTGCAGTGTAGTGGGGTTTGAACAAACAACTATTTTTTGTAATGTGCGATTGACAATACTGATTCTTAGGTGTTTGACTTTTGAAGAGAGTAATGTATGAATGAATGACCAAACAAATTGAAATGTATTGTAAATGGTGTTGTTTCATGAGTGTTATAAGCTCATGATAAATTTCAAGGTAATGTTTTATGAGATGGAATTAGGAAGAAATTCTCCTAAGTGGACTTTTGGTTGTACTTGTTATGTGTCGGTCAAACATGCTATAAATTGATTATGCATGACAATGCTTATGAAGTTTCTAATGCAAGTGTTGAAATTGATGTGATTTCTTCTGATTCTAGAGAGGATTACTGTTGTACTAGTTATGAAACTAAGTTTTTCTATTTTCTTGCTGTGATTTTACAAATTTCAACTCTATTGACATGAACTTTCCCGTGATTTCCAGAGGCAACTGTTCCTTTATCATGGGGTACAAGAATGATGATTGCTCTTGGTGCTGCCAAAGGACTTGCCTTTCTCCACAATGCAGAAAGGCCAGTAATATATCGCGACTTCAAGACGTCTAATATATTATTGGACTCTGTAAGTTTCTGGTATATTGGAGTTTACTGGCGTGAAGTAAAGTATCTGTTATTTTTTTTATTCACTTTGTGCTGCCTTTGATGCTACAGGACTATACAGCCAAGCTTTCTGATTTTGGTTTAGCTAAAGCAGGGCCTCAAGGTGATGAAACCCATGTATCCACCCGCGTTATGGGTACATATGGTTATGCTGCCCCTGAATATGTAATGACAGGTATGATCTCAGTCTTCCAAACATGCTCAATTTGTAACTAAATGGGGAAAATTTGCCTGTAAGCTTGGATACCATAAAGTTGGTCTTATTCATCTTGTGTTGTGATTTGAGATGGACAGTACATAGACCACATTATGCGACTAAATGTTTTTATCAATCTTTTAATCTCTTTACATAGCTCACAGTTTAAAATGGTTATGTTTTGCTTACATTCACCCATTGAGCATGTCAGATAACACACTTCTGGCCTTTTTGGTGCATGTGCCCTTGTCTATATTGCATATGTTTGAACATGATTGGATGCACATCTAAACTTGGCATATGTGAAAATTTTCAGGCCACCTAACAGCTAGGAGTGATGTATATAGCTTTGGGGTTGTTCTTTTGGAGCTTTTAACAGGACGGAAGTCTGTTGACAAGACCAGACCTGGGAAAGAACAAAGCTTGGTAGATTGGGCACGTCCAAAGCTCAACGACAAAAGAAAGCTCCTACAAATAATCGATCCTAGACTGGAGAATCAATATTCAGTTAGGGCAGCACAGAAAGCATGCAGCCTGGCTTACTACTGTTTAAGTCAAAATCCGAAAGCGAGGCCACTGATGAGTGATGTAGTTGAGACACTGGAACCCTTACAAAGCTCTAGTGTTGGTGCAGATGAAGTCTCATTATCAGGATCAAATAGTGGGAGTGGCGGTCCTTTTGCTATGAATAAAATATCCGACTACCGGATGCGTCACAAGTTTTCAAACAACGTTGGTCCAGGTGCTACATGTCGGTCTCCAAACCCAAATTGCCCAAGAGGTGCTCCTGCAGCATTGCGTGTCAGATGATAATTTCATACTATAAATCTCTATCTGGTGTTCTACTTGTCAAGAAATAGTATTTGCTGTTAAAAATGTTGGTTCACCCTTGTCGTTGTTGCTTTGTAAATGATATATTATGGTGACAAGAAGGCCTGGTTGATGATTTTTGTTTCAATGTTTGGTATTCTGTTAATTTTGATGGGAATTATTGCTTGCCAAAATTTCTGTGTAGTTATAATCATGGTTGCATCAGAACTAATATAACTGGTTCCTCACAACAGGTGCATAAGAGGTTCCCTGAGCCTGCAAGTCTACTGGTTTTTTTTATTGTTAGGTAGACTGATTGTAAGACAGTCTTATCATGTTTTAACATTCTTATATCCATTCCAGGTAGATTGACTGAACTCTGCTGCTTTTTTCAAGTAGCCTGTTGGATTTTCAAACTTGGAAGGCAAGGAAAATTATTATAATTTACACATTATCTACCAAAATATTTAAAGGATTTAATTCATATGCATCAATAGTATAAAAATATATGATTCAATGTGTGAAAAAATTTATATAGTCCCTCGTGAGTCAATTACATTATCTTGATATTAAACATTACAAGGATGTGAAAATAAATTAGTCATTTTCACTGACTAAAATTTATCCACTCATCTCTAGGGATGTAAACGGTTGACAATAATTCAAACCGATACAAAATAGTAGTTAAATTGGTTTGAATTTTGTGGATTTTTTTTAGTGAAACTCCGGTTGAAGAATGTTTTGATTTTGTTCGGTTTAATATACTGAATTTAGACATTAGCAAGAGTTAATTTTTTATTTTGTATCAACTTTGCGACTCTTACAGAAAAAAGGTGCTTTGTGTCAAAAAAAAAAAAAGAAAAAAGGTGCTAATAATTTAGAATTTAGTCAGGGTTTAAAAGATATAAGTAAAATGAGCAATAATTGCCCTACCAAAAAATCAAATTTGACCTATTCTAAACAGTACGTCCTTTGTGAAGCTCGTTAACCTTTTAAACTCAATCATTTGACTAAAACTAATTTACAAACATATAAATAATACATATTTTTAAGATAATAGTACTACTTATAAAGTGTGAAAATAAAAGGAATGGTTTAAATCTTGAGATTGATTTTGTATATCATAAAACGGTTATCCAAACCTGTAAAATTTATCAGGTTATTATTAGGTTTGCATGTTTGTTTTGGTTCACACCAATTAAATTTAGATTGGAATCTAAAATTTTACTATGTTTTGTTTTTCACACGCTAACTAACATCCCTGTGAAACAAGTGAAACAAATAACAAAAAAGTTTATCTACCGTATAATTTGTCATAAAAAATAACAATCTGACATTTCCAAAAAAGCAATAATACACTGTACGATGTTATTGTAAAGAGAGAAAAATAGTACTAATAATAATAATATGGATGGTGACATTTATGTTCATCTTGAAGCATAAGCTGATCATTCTCATTCACCAACATGATCAACCATTCCTAAAACTAATTAAAAATGACTTAGCTAACAACAATTTTCAGCTAACAAACACTTACATATTCATATGCTCAAATATAAGTAAATTATCAATTTAATAAATAATAAATCAGAGACGCGAACCACGAGGCCTAACTCGTGCTCATAGCTGAACAAAACTGTCATTTACTCCACAAACAAAAATTAAAAAACAACAAAAAAGAGATAGATAAGATAGATAAATATGGAGTTTGTATGAAATCTTGGTGATGACCCCCCAATGTTTATGTCTCCAAATGACAGACATAAATCAGTCTCCAGACACGTGAGTCTTGCTCTCATAGTATTTTTTCTCACTTTCACCCTTCTTCTCATTGCGTTTCTGCATGCAAACAAAGAGTAAATAAAAAGTAAGAAACAAAGTGTGAGAGAGAGAATAACAAAAGAGACAAACTTGCAGACACACATGTGTTCATGATGAAAACGAGAAATTCTAGACATGTATTTCCAAGCTTCATGCACATGGTGCAAAGGAGGTGCAACCTAATGGGAAGTAATGAGCCTAAAATCTTGCAGAAGATCTTGCAAAAAGGTCTTTTTGGTTGGAGAAAAAAGATTTCGATATCCAACTCAGACATTGGGCTCAAGTGGTTAATGAGCTCCCTCTAGGACGAGTCGTTCGGGAGAACCCAAGTTCGATTCCTGGTGGAAACAATTCTTGGCCAGACTTTACTTACCTCGCAGCCGAATTATGGAATACTGGGACCCTTCCCTCGAGAACTAGAGGGTTAAAACACGAAGAAAAAAAAAATTCAATATCCATTTTGTAATTTTTAATTTCAAAAGGACACATTTTTTTCATTATGTTTCTGTGTTAATACTAATATTTAAAGAGTAAATAGGACCTGCACAGTGTGTGTAGAATTTTACACCGACAATCAATCACAATTCGGCAATAGAAAAACCACTTTTATTAAAAAAGTGTCAAATGTGATGTGGCAAATTGAAGAGTTGTGATTGGATGTCAGAGTGCATATCTATTAGATTTTATTTTTTTTGTTTACAATGAGTTGGGGATCGAACCCAGACCTCTAGCATACTACCCAAACCCCTCACCACTAGACCAAACCTAGTGGCTTATATCTATTAGATTTACTTTTAAAACAAAAAGTAAAATAAAAACAAACTAGTAGTTTTATAATTAGAAATTAAAACCGATTTTTTTTTTAAAAGACCATCTACAAAACTTCGCAAGAAAAATACAATGAAAGGGGTAAAAGAAGAACATAATGTGTGCCAAGGAAAGTGAGGACAAAACATTCCCAAAGAAGAAGAAAACCATACTCTACAAGGGCAAACAATAGTTGTGAAAGTGATATACTATCTTACTATCTTCCATTCAGTACAAGATTTCATAGTTGAAAGTGATATACTAACTACAAAGCACTTTCAAAATCTTCCGAAAGACGCAACTTATACAAAACCGGAAACATACATGAACACGGATGATGGAAGGACAATTGACAATGCAAAACTAAAAATAATTGATTCATTTCATCTAAAGCGGAAAGTGCGTGATATCAATTACTCATAAGTAAATTAATAATTGACATTATATGTACATGCATAACTAATTATGGATGTGATGGGGATATTAACCATTAATTTTCTCATTTTACTAAACTACTCACTTTAGATGAGTCAATTCCAAATATAATATATTTTTGGCCATCCAGTGTTTATGGCGGATGGCCAAAAATCCGCCATATAAACAAGCCATTGCGGCCTATGGCGCTGCCATGGTAGGCATCTCGACAAATTTGCCTACGGCTGCTCCGTTATCAACTCCAAGCAAATCAGCCAACTGCCCCATTATCAAGTTGAAGCAAGTCGGCCAACCATAACTAACTAAACTGTATTAGCACAATTTTGCAGAGCATGCATCATCCCAAAATGAAGAATAGTCAAACCTTATCCCACTAGATGGGTTTAGGTACATAGATTTTGATGCTATTGAGCTCTATCAAACGCTAAATTTTCACTAAAACCATTGAGATCGAAGTCATATTTTATGATTTCTACTACATAGATCTACTGCTTTAGTCTTCCTTCACTCCTTTCAATACTCCTTGATCGCTTTTCTCACTATCTCCTCAGTAAGTGCCACTTCAACATCTTGATGCCAAGTCTCAAACAAGGTACTTATAAAAAATTCAAGAAGAGAAGCATACTCTTTGACAACAAAACGATATATAGCTTTGCGTTAAGACGTGTCTTGGCTCGGCACACAAAGATCTTATTTTTAATATAATTAGAATAACTAACTAATAGTTTTGATAAAAAAAAATGCTAACAGTCTAAAAGTGACGATGAGAAAATGATAATCCCGAGAACGAGACTCCAACAGTATGAACTAACAAAACAAAAATGACAAGATCTGAACATACCTGGTATGCCTCATGATTTGATACAATCCTCCTAATTATTGTAGTAGTTGTTATATCTAAGGGACTATCTAAAATTTGGAATATGCCCAGGCTAATAGGAACAGCATATGGATTTGATTGTTCCTGCATGAAAATCAATGTCAATAAAACTAATAAGGAGGGAAAGCTTCAAGTGTAGAAGCAATTTAATACCCTCTTATAATAGAAGTATTAATCATAAATATGTCATTGGAGAAGAAAAGTATACAAATTACCTTCTGAAAATCAGTATTTTCTGCAGTGGTTCCATGGACAACTAATGAGATGTTAAATGTTGTGATCTGCATTCAAAGAATTTAAACTGTGTCACATCACAACAATCGACGACTCAATTAGTTAATAGCAGAACACAAAACAGTTTGTTTGAGTGGAGCATGTTCCGAATGAATCAACCAATAAATTACCACCAAATCTGTTTAACCCATTATTCAGGTCAGGTACATTGCTTCATTCATAACTAACAAAAGAAACTAATTTTAGCAATATTTGGATTTTGGTTTAAGTGAAACCAATATTTGGATTATAGCATTATAAAATAGGATCAACTTTTTTTTTTTTACGGTAAAAAATAGGATCAACATAAAAGAGATATTTCATGTGTTAATTATTATGTAGTTTACAAATTTAGAACTTCAAAATAAAATTTGTTTTAATTAGTAATATATCCATTATGTATAAAGTCAATAGTTCAAGAATGTTTATAGCAATAGAAAGGAATCGTCATATACAAAGAAAAATAAAATCAGCAAGAAAATATTAGACTAACCATATCCTTGGAAACTTCCCATGGTGCACCAATTATAACCTCATCCACATAGCGACATGCTAAGACACTAAGACTTCTTTCATGAAGACTCATGATGGGACGATGCAATCCCCTAGTTGCACTGCAGCCAAAAAAATTCAAACATTGTCATGTCACCATGGCGCTCAAACCATAGATGCTCAAGTTATGCTAAATACATTGCGTAACTTTCAATAAATAATGTAAAGCAAAGTTTTGCTTTAGCAGTGACACAAGCTCGGTAACCGTGGAGCATCACCCAAATACCATATAAATGCAATAAGCAAATTAAAGAGAATGTAATTAACAAGCAGTCACCGGGCCAATATTGCATATGAATCAGTGTTGTCAATTGCAGATTGCAAAAAATAGCAGTTTGTTCAAATTCCACTATGGCGCTACACAAGAATGCTTAAGCGCTGCTATTTTACAATATTTTGTACTAAATAGTGTGTAGAACAATACTCCCTCCGTGACACTTTATAAACAAAAATCCACTTTCTAGGTTCATTGGTTTTTTCATATTCCTCTATGCAATAGCGCTATAGCTGCTGCTAGTTAACAACACAGATATGAATGTGAGAAATCTGTCATCTGCCCTCATATCCAGCTTGTTGGGAGTACCCTTCAGAGGTTTAAGAGGCTGAAGCAACTCTAACATGAGATACTCCTCGATTGAAGGTTACGAAAATTGATAAGTCTATAAGAGCTTGGGGAACCCTCCTTAATAACTAGCTATCAAAGGGGAAGCACTAAGCCACTTAAATACTCCACCGAGCATCTCATAATACTCGATGTGGGACTTGGGCACCCAATAATACCCAAGTTTCTATAAAAATCAATGCCTCCATAACCGGTTCTTAAAAAATTCTGTCTGTTTGCGATGCACACTCAGTTGTCCCTTTTTGTCCCCATCTATCCACCCTCCCTTTCTGTTTTTCCTGTTAACCAAATAAGGACAGATCGGGGCTATCTCTGTAGTGTTTTTTCTTTTACTTGCATCCCAGACCCACCCTTCTTTGTAAACCATGGCCCATAACAGAAACACATGCTTCTGTTTTTTCACTGCAACAGCACAAGCACTTTTTTGGTGTAGCATAAAGAGCGATGACTTTGTTTTCGTATTACCCACTAGCACAAACTTATTGATGTTGTAATGCTTGTATTACAAGGGTCGACCGATGATAGATACCTAACTAAATGCTGTGCAAGATATAGAAACAGAAATTTGCCGTCTATTACTCCTGAGTTCTGTATTTCAACACAAGCTTACAAACTATTCAGATGCTTTTCTTCAGCATGTTCAGCACCTGTGAATTGCTATTCAGCTGAGTATTATTCTCCCCTAGTTTACATGATTACGAGTGATATAGCTCAAGCTTCCATAATTACGATATAAAGTTATATTTTTCCGTCTTTCTGATTTTACATTAGAGTTTGTGATTATTAGAAGTTTGATATGTTAAAAAAATGGTTCAATTATGTTACTTTCGTATCGGTGTCTGTAATATATTCTATTTCTTTATACATAGCCAGCTGTATCTGACATTTGCACAACACCATCCAACCATAATTTCATTGCAGATTTTTGGCTTGCTTCCATGAACTTTTGGTAACACTGATACCAAGTACAAATTATTTTCAACATAAAAGGTAGGAAAAAGAAAGATGTAAAAGGTTTGTAACCTGACTGTCTGATCTGTGTGTATTCCAACAAGAAGAAAATCTCCACGATCCCTAGCAAGCCTCAAGATCTATATAAAATGAAGATCAGTTAATAAAAGGCACAATATCCAGCTACACATCCATTTAAACAAATGCGATGGTAGCAGCAGCATAGAGACAAAAAAATATTACAACATTCTAGTACAGTCTCGTCTCGTATATAAGCAAACAAAAATAAAAACTACCTCACACCCCTTTAGGAAATGTGGTTAATCTCATTGATTTTTCTCAAAATAATAACAAAAGTAATTGTATGATATTAATGTAGTTAATCTCATTAAATTTTCTCAAAATAATAACAAAAGTAATTGTATGATATTAAATTTTAGCGCATGGGAATTTGTTTCATGATATTAAAAGAGTTACTGAAAAGTAAAATCTTAACTAATTAAAGCCTTTTAAATTTTGCTTATATTTTAGATTACAGAATATATTTTTTTTGTTGCTTATATTTGAGACCGGAGGGAGTATTCTGGTATGATAAGGAAAAATAGAAGGCTTTAAAAAAGACTTTTTTTAATAAAAGTTATTTTTTCATACAATAATTCGAAACTAGTGGGCTCTATGCAACAGACATAAAGGTTATATATAACCAGCAATATCTGGATCTTGTTAGAGAGAGGTGTTGCTATCGTAATCCTTTCCATTCCTCTCCATCTCTATCCCATATACCATACAACCATGGACTCCTTCCTATTTCCCACATGACACTATTCCTTCCTGAAATCACCACTTTAAGCAACTTCAGTAATGAATGACCGTGTTTGAAATAAAATAACCAGTAACACGATTCCGGGGATGACTAAGGAACCCCAAAGACATCATCAAGAACGCCATCTATCAAAGGATAGACCACTGATTGAAGCTCCCAGCAAAGTACGGTCATGAGGCGATAAGATTAAGATGTTCAAATAGTCAACTAAAACATGTGATGTTGTAGCAACCTACAATTGCACTGTGGTTTACCCTCCTTACAAACTCCTATCTAATAACCAAAACATGTTATTTTATATTGCCAGAGATAACAGTTTGGCAAATGGCAACAAACCATTGAATAAGAACACGAAAAGACAGGGAGATCGGTTACCTTATATTCTATTCTTACTACAAAACTAGCATTTGACAAACATGATACATGTTTGGAATTTGGATTAGCTCACTTTTGCATCAAAACAGCTTATAATCAATGTGTGTAATGAGGTTGCTTTTGAACCAAAAGCCTATTTTTAGGTAGATCAACCAAACCCAAAATGCTATAGGATATGTGGTGAATTATTAAGCAATTATGAAATAAGGTATGCAAACAATACCTCCACATGTCCAGCATGAAAGAGATCAAAAGCTCCATCTATATATACAATGCGCGCATCAGGTCCTGGACTCTGGAACAGCAAACATGACGAATCAATTAATATGTGATACGAAGAAGTTACTGAAATTCACATAATTCTAATTTGGAGAAAAACATTGCACCATCTATAAGTAGCAAAAAATCAATATATTTGTGTAAGCAATGAGGAGAAATAAATTATCCGTGAAAACTCAATCACAGGTGTAATAATGTTGAGGTGACAAAATCAGTAAGTTATACAGAAAGATATGTCCAGAAAAAATGTGATCACGAGTTCAGATCAACCCATGAACCCAAACGAAAGATATACCTAAGAAATAAATTCCCAGAGGGTTGAGTATGCTACATTCATCACTAGGTTTGAACTTGTATGTATGCACCGATTCTACTGTTTTCCAATTTTTTACAACTTGATGTCATACTCTATAGTTAACTATACTTTATTGCATCCTTTCAAAACAAACTCCACCCGACATAGGTATACTTGGCCATTGGTTAAACCTTGAATCATCAATCATTCCCTTTACTACCAACCTATTATCATTTGCTACCAACTTAATGCCCAACACCCAGCCCTAGAAACATGGCTAAATTTTTTATATTCCCAAGGCCTTTGGCTCCCTAATCAGTTGATTTTCCAGCAACACGATGATTGCTTTTCTAAGACCCTAGTCCCTATAATAACAAGTTCATAAAACAAGCCAGATTAAATCTTGGTGAGTGATCCGATTGACAAGGACATAAGCAAGTCAACAGTAAATGCCGAAATACTCAATCCAGTTGACCAATATCACGAGGTGAAACATAGACAATTCAAACATCACAATGATTAAAGGATGCAAAGCAAACATAATTTAGGTAAGAAACAGTGTTGTTAAAATAGCGGCGCTACAAGGCTATTGCATATCGAAATTCGAACAAATCGCTATTGTTCTGTGATACACTATTTAGTACAATATAATATGAAATATTGGCTATAGCTATAGCACTGTTGCATAGCGGAATTTGAACAAACAACTATTTCCCGCAAGCGGCAATTGACAACACTGATAAGGAAGTTGATAACAAGCTTACACTCAGTTGGAAATCAGAATGAAGAATTTACATAAACATACCCTCCCGTTTGAGAACTGAACAATTCTACGAGATGTAGGCAGAAAATGAGATACACGAGTTCCACTAGAAACAACACCAACACTATCATCAAACTTCTGACCACGGCCATTGCTGAACTGTCTTTGTAAAGAAGAATGATTATGACTGTCAGTAATAGTCCTTTCTCTTACGCAGAGAAGCATTCGACCTGCGCATGAAAATGTTCTATAACATTAGTTATACATTTTATATGTATTCTGGATTAATCAACCATATCATCCTCCTAAAAATAAAACACAAGATGCAGCATAGAATATAAAAAATAACGTGTAGCAATTCTTCCTGTCCTATATGCTTATCTAAAATAGTACGATTACAACTCCCTTGCAACGACCAGCAGGGTGCATTGGTTTTTTCACCATCTTTTCTACGATAGGTGCTACCTCAACTCTGTTAATGTTGTCATTTCTAATCTTGTCCAAGTCTTACCACACATCCAACACAACATTCTTATCTCTACTACACTTATTTTATTGCGGCGTTAGTTTTTTACCGCTCAACAGAAAATGATAGTGCCTCTATGCAATAATTTATGAAAATGCCATACAACAGAGAAATAACATGCCGAATAGCACTACTACCAAATGAAGAAATGTTACTTCATTTGGAAACTATAAAGCGCGAACACTCCTCAGATTAGGCATGTCCTGGTGTAGGACACGCGTTGGTGTCGACAATGACATGACACGTAAATTGAATCGTGTCATTTTCTTAAATTGTTATCAGTGTTGACACATGTCAATATCCGTGTTGCATTTGGTGTCCGTGCTTCATAGTTTGAAAGTAAGCACAGCATAACATGGTAAGACTACTAACCAACGATATCAGTGCTGGAAACTCCTTCAGTGCGCTTAATCTGTTTATAACGGCCAGCCTTTTTGGCATGAGCATACGCATCAGTTCCATCAGGAAGAACACAAGGATCATCTCCATGAATAATGTAATCTATATTGTACTCATCAAAAAGCTTCTTCATGAATTCCTCAGTTATGGCATATGGAGCTTCAGGAATAACCTCATCAACCCACTTCACAGCATTCACCATAATCAACCTATCATGATACAAACAATCATAACCACATAAAAATCACAAATGCCAAATCTGAAGTGAGTTTAACTTCGATACGCTGTCAGTATAAAACATTTTACTCAACAAATCACAATCAATCATATTTTCCGCCGACATTGTATATGAATTAAATCAATCATAAATTCATTTAAACAAATACCATATTTTATATATTATAAAAAAAAAAAAAAAAACACATATATACCATGTTAGTACAATCAATTCAAAAGATGAAAACCACATCAAAACTATACAAATCAATAAAAAATAATTAATAATTAAATTGAAATAAAGGGGAAAAGGGGGCAAGAGAAATGAAAAACATAAAACATAAAAAAATGGAAATTGAAAAATTAGACCTTTCATGTAAAGGGGTAACAGGAGGACCCTTATTAGCAATAATTTCATCATCACTAACAACACCAACAATTAATTGATCACCAAGAGCACGAGCCTGACGCAAAGCATTACAATGACCATAATGCATCATATCAAAACAACCATCCATATAAACACGAATCGGTTTTTTGTTACGTCTTCTATTGTTACTCCATAAACCAAATGGACCACCAGAAGATGAATATAGACCCAATAGTGATACACCAACGATCATAACTCCGACAACCCACTTCACCGCCGCATGTTTTTCCGATAACAATTCAACACTGTTACTACCCATTTCTTCTTCTTCCTCCTCTTTTTTCACTCACAGAATTTTCTTCTGGTTTTTCCTCATTCGCAGGAATAAGAATAAACGTGTAGCGAATTGTAAAAGCAAAATATTCGCTTTTGGATTGGATGAATAATAGTACAAGAATTTTTCTTTTTCAGGTTATTATTGTTTGTTACATCAAAAAATATAGAACTGGGCCACAAAAGTGAGATAGATAGAAACCGACATCATTGTAGAGGAAGTTTTCTCTCCCGAACCCCCTCATTTCTTTTCTACCCCCCAAAAATCTCATTTTGCCCCTTGCGGTATGAAATTTTTTTGCCAACAAACTTCGGTTTATATAAACCGAAGTTTTTAAACATGGAAAAAAAGTTCGGTTTATATAAACCGAAATAACATATACCCCCAAAAAGAAGGAAAATTTATGTGAAAATTCGTGTAGAGCTACCTGTGGTAAATTTATCATATCTCTCTGAATATAGGTCGTATGCTAATGATTTTTAATCCAGTGTAAAGAAGACAAACTTTACTACAAGATTGACACCAGAATTATTAAATTTCATTAAGTATAGTATGAGAAAATCTACCTACAAGTTTGAGAAAAGTTTCTGAAAATGTTGTAGAGATACCTGTGGTAAATTTATCATAGCTCTTTGAATATAAGTCGTATGCTAATAATTTTTTATCCAGTATAAAGAAGACAAAATTTACTACAATATTGACACCGGAATTGTTAAACTTCATTAAGTATAGTATGAGAAAATCTACCTACAAGTTTGAGAAAAGTGTATGCTCTGTTTCTGTACCAGTACCCATTATTTCGTCAAACTGAACCAATTGGATAGTTAACCCTCAAAAAAAAAATTATATTTGTATTCTTGACACCCTAAGCTTTCCAACGAGTGGTCATTTACTCAAATCGGACATCATTTAGTATTTCAAATAAATTGTGGAAGTTGAGGGTCTCATGCAGAATTTATGCAGGAAAGCTGGAAAAAATTTTGGAACACAATATTTCGGTTTATATAAACCAAAATTTTTTAGCATGACAAAAAAATTCGGTTCGTATAAACCGAAGTACCCCAAGGGCAAAAACGGAAATTCAGGGGGTAGAAAAGAAATGAGGGGGTCGGGAGAGAAACCATCATTGTAGAGACATACACACCACACAGGCCATTGTTTGTATCCAGTCTCTCTCATATGTCGGCCCATTCTACTACTATGTATTTTTCCTTTGAAAAATTTATACTATTATTATTTATTTTTTTCGTAGATGAAGTGACAATTACGACTAGAAACTTACATGTTGGGTCTTAAGTTTGAGTCCGGTGAAAATGTCTAGTCTAATAATATTGGTATTTGTCAATTGAGTTAGGTTTATATTCGTAATGTATTGGATATACTAAGACTCTCTCTTATATATTATTTGATTCGATTAATTTATTCTTAGGCGACGTAAGGTTAATTATACAAAATTAAATTCGAGCAATTACCCGAGTCTCATATTATTATATATGCATCGCCATTACCAATCAAAGGATTGGGAAGACTCACTGTCTTATTGAGCTTGATTGAAAAGTGGTGGTGCATCATCCTTATTGAGAAAGTAATCAATATGCAAATGCTCTAGCTAATATTTATTGTGCTTTTTTTTTTTGAAAAAAATATTTATTGTGCTTTGATCACTGATATTTACGTTTATGCAAATGCTCATAGCATGCATGACTTTGATACCACTTGTGCTATCCATAGACAAAATCAACAACATACACAAGGAGTTAACCAGCATAATAGATTGAATCTAGCAAAGAGGTTAGTGTTACGCAGTGTGATAAGTCAATAGTAAACTTGTGACTAAAAAAGGTGTCCACATTTAATATCCCACATTGGCTTAAATATGATTACCTAAAATTTCAATGAAAAAAAAAAGGATTAAAGTAAAACATATGTTACATAAATCATTTCAAAAGAAAAATTGTGACTAAACAAAACAAAAAATATATATTGATGAACACTATAAATTAATGTTCATTTTTTATTTGTCAAAAAAAAAATTATTATTATTATTATTTCAATTCATAAAAACTAAATTAGATTAATTCTCAAAATGCATAAAATCCTCATAGAATTATTAGAAAAAATAAAAGTTAAATAAATCATATAGACTAAAGTTTAACGGCCATATCCCCAAAAAAAAAAGAAAGTGTTTCCTCTTCGCGTCCCCTTTTCACGTGTCCTGCGAAATTCTAGAAATGTCCTGCTTAAACTCTAGAATGCGAACATGTTTTGCATCCTAGAAGCCGAATGTGGATAAATGCACATGCATTTCCCAACGTTCAAACCTGTCACGCCCCTATATAAAACTATTGGCTAAATTGCATTTTAGGCCTTTAACTTTCACAAACTTGCGATTTTGTCCTCTTAACTTTCATAATAGCACGTTTGAACCCTGGATGTTCACAAAATTATGATTTTGTACATGTAATATTACTTTTTTACAATATAATTTTTGTTTATTATTTGATTCTAAATTATTTGATTGAGATTTATTTTATTCTCCTTTTTTTTTTACCCAGAGTCGTCTCCCACTTATATGTGTGAGTAACAACAAGAAATTAACAAGTTGAGTATTGCATATGGCCATTTTCTTTGAAGATGTCATAAGATGTACAAGACTGGAAGACCTATACACCACCATTTATAGATTTCTCTATCTTGCCCTACTATATGGTTTTGTAGAGAGGTGGCACGCGAGGAGACCAACAACTTTCATCTACCGATTGGGGAGATGACAGTGACACTAGATGATGTGTCTTGTCTGTTGCATCTCCCCATTCTTGGACCACACGAACAATCTATACTCATCCTTAAATGACACGACAACCGGTTGACCAACAAGGCGATCGTCTGTTATACACATGGTCACTGCGCTTAGTTATATGAGGTGGTATTTCGTTATGTGATCTTAAAGTTTGAAGGAGATAGCCAAATACATGTGAGGAATAGACTCTTATGGAGGAGGATGAGGAAGAAAGGGAGGGCAAAGCAGCTAATCTAGTCCCTACTGATCGATCATTGCTTTTTTATCTGTTGCATGTGTTGATTTACTTTTGTATGAGGAAATTATTTTGAGGTATTTGAATATTTTTCTATGAAATTATTTTGCATCTAACTAATGTTTTTTCACCACCAGTATCCGGCGCACTGAGCCATTTAATCTGGTTTGGAGGTCTGTTTTGACATCAGGTGGTTCTAACCTTCTCTTGATAGCAGTTGTGGATAATCAAACCGTGATATTCTCTATAAGTTCAACGTCAATCACCATTGAACCAACTGACGATGAATTATTTAACACTAATTTTCATCACTACATAATCAAACACACAATTATTATTTTTGATATAGCAAACCCACACTTATCTAATCTAATACATCTTAAAAGAAAAAGGCACATTAAAGAGGAAATCCAAGAAACAAGAGGCAAGGAAACAAAACATTATATGAAGAAGTCATAAATAATTATATGCATTTGACAGGTAAAAGACGAAAGAGTTAGTAGAAAAGTGAAAGTGGCTCATAGCTAAGGCCAAAAAACATGCTGCAAGCAACTTAGCTTTAAAAGCAAAGACAAAACATGTATCTCATCAATCTATCGAGAAACTCTCTTAATTATTCACTACTATAGATGATGCTACTTTGTATTAGGGATGCTCCACCACTCTAGACATAATATCTGGGGAAGGGATAGGGAGAAAGGAAAGATATGGCATTGATGTTCCCCCTTGGGTTGAATCCAATATTGGAAAAATTTGCAACCAATCAATTCAGACCTAAAATTCCATGAGAAAAATTGATTTTCAAAATTGTTATCACATGATGTGATTTTAAAATAAATTTTATTTCATTTTGAGGGGTTGGGTAGATTAACTAGACTGAGCTAAATGTTATAAGAGTTTGAAACACCCGCCATTCAGGTTCGAGAGAGGAGTGATCGCTCCTCTCGTGGAACAAACATATATTTTAGTAATTGTCAAATTGTGATTTTAAAAAAATATATAAAATCTAAAGTGATCAAAACTGTCGAAATTAAATTTGTGCAAAAATAAATCTGTTTTCAAATCTGTCATTGTATTCTCAAACATGTATTTTGAAGTAATTTTTACTTTCTTTAAAATAAATTATTCTTGACAAAAAAAACTAAATTATTGTTTAACCACTTGATTTCATTAAAGAAATGTTATCGAGAAATATATTGATCTATTTGGTTACTAAATTGTTAGGAATATCCTTAAAAGCTGTTTAATTTTAAAATTTTAAATATAAATATAAATAGATGTTGTTTTTGGATAAGTTAAGAATATCTAGACATTAAGAGGGAGTTAGTCATCGCAATTATATCGGCACCCCTAGCCATCACCTTCCTATGGTTTGTTCACACTACAAGAAAATATCAGATTAGCTACCAAAACCTTGCTACAGATATCTTTTCAAGTTAACTTGTAGTTGCTTAGCCACAAATTTTCCTTCACCCATTCATTCCTTCTGGAATGACAGTTTCCAATAATAAAAAAACATTGTAATGTATTTTTTTGGCAAAATAAATAAAAATAACATTTCCTCAAAATAAATAATAAAATACATATTTTCATTAATTTAATTTGTTAGTCCTTAATCTGAGAGAGAAACGAAAGAGGAGAAGTGAATGAAATTTGATATGTGAGTATATAATGAAATTCAATTTAGTGAAGGGAAAATGTTATGAATTCAAAATTTGACTTGTTGAAAATGACACAAAAGTTGTTTTTTCATTTTCCTTTATTTTCTCGCTTTTTCTCTTGTTGCCTTATATGGCTTGGTTAGAAAAATCACTTTTCTAGTCGCAATGAAATAATCGGATCATATGGCTTGGTTACTTTACCAAATGGTGGTTTGAAAAATCACTTTTCCACTCACAAAGTTCTCAATTGGCTCATGTGGCTTGGTTGGTTTCCTAAATGGTGTATACTTTCAATTTAGTTACCAAATTTTTGAACACCAATTACCCTTACTTTGGACACATGACAACTGAGAGTTTTCCAGAACAATCAACTTTCTTATATAAATTAGATTTCATATTTATAAGCTAGTTCAACCGCTAATTTTATCAAATACTACAAATTCAATCAGCTAGCTTATTCGCTATAAACTAACTTATCAGCTATCCGCTTTTTTTATCAAATAGAGCATAGTATCTCTTTCAAAAAATTGTAGGAGTTTGTTTCTTTAGATGAACGTTGGTTCAAATGGAACTTTTTGGGGGAGGGTTAGGTAACTTAGGAGAAGCTAAATTATGGTGTGATAAGACAAGGTTGTTTTTGGTGGCGCAGAGGTCTAGCTAAATTATGGTGACAGTTAGTGTGAAGAAGCATCTATGTTGTATCATGCAACTCGCACCATTTTTTTTATATCTAGTAGTTTAGTGATTAAACTCACATATACTTTAAAGTTTTGAGAAATGAAGATTTTGAAATTTGAACCCCACCGGCTATTTTCTCATATCCTGTTTGTCATGATCAATTTTAAAATCACATATATGTAGTTGTAATTTGAGAGTGAAAGGATCGAGTGCACGACAATATATCCAAGGACCAACAATGAATTGAGTACAAATGGTGTAAGCCACTTTCAGGTACCTTAAAGTGTATAATATTGATGCCGCTTGTTATGTTAATTCGAACCAGTACAACATTGGTTCGTGTATAAGAGACGTGGATTGAGGTTTCTTGAAAGCATTGGTACAGACATTTGAAGGACAACTAGAAGTACACGAAGCAGAAGCCATAGCGATGAAGGAAACACTCAAATGGTGTGCAATGATTCCAAATAGAATCAGATTGTCTACAGGTTGTCCAAGGCATTGCAGGAAAGAATAGAAATAATATGGAGTTATATGCTCCTTCTTTGTTGGAACCGACAAATGTTAGTAAGTTGGTTTGCATTTGGAAAAGTTATGCTCCTTCTATGGTGATTATTTTTTCTTGGCAATTGCTTCATCATCGATTACTACTCGGAGAAATCTCACAAAAAGGAAACTTTTTAGTATTGGAGCGGAAACCCCATGTCCGTTTTGTTCAACTCACTACCTTTTTGCTCATTGTCACTTTGCTTGGTCCTTATTACGGTGTCAAATTTTCAAGTGCATGGCTCGGAATTATAGTCATAATGCCGGGGGATTTGTCTTATTTGCTTCAAAGCTTCATTGTTGGTCATGGCAAAGGTAGAGGCAAAAAAAGGTTTGTCCGTATTAAGGAGAAACAGAAACTTAATACGGATAAACCATCGGGATAAATCAAAATCCAATAAATCAGACATAGAGTTTCGAGTTGTTATAGATAAATGTAAGAGGTTATTGAATTCTTTTAACAACCGTAAGATCTCGTTATGTTTGCAAACAAGTTAATTGAATAGTCAATGAATTAGCTCAAACTACTGCTTATTTATATGCTAATCATTGTCTCTTTTTATTATTGTTCATCTTATATTAAAACTATTATGCATGAAATGCAATAACCTGGTTTCCATTAAAAAAACAAAAAGTTGAACTCATTAAATAGTGGAATTTTAAAAGGAGAATCGGTGCAGCCTATATTTTTATATGGTTGCAAAATGCCTTAGGCTACCAGGCTTATATATACTTGTTTATTGTGTTAGGATTTGGACTGAGTTTTATTGAAAAAGAAAGAAAGGGTGTGAGATCATGAATTTAATATCCGATACTGTTGAAAAACTGTACGAGTTGATCCCGCAGCAGAATAACTTCCATTTACAAGTCATCGATCATGTGCAAAACACATTCTTTATTATTTTAAAATTTGTGGATGCAACTTCATTTCTGTTTGTTTTCGTTAGGACAGGAATCACGGCACCTAAAATCATTTTGAACACTATTTCTCTTCATTTCATAATACATAAATTTATTTTTACTATTAAATTAATAATTGTTATTTTTACTATTAAATTTGACAATTTGTGGATGAAACATTTACTATTAAATTAATAAATGTTAAAAAAAATAGCCTAGTGGCAAAAAATTCCATGCTTAAGAGGGATAAGTGGGACAACAAGGTTCGAACACCGGTCTCCTGCGTATAAAATACAATGTTCCTACCAGCTTAGATATTCACATAACAAATGTTATTATTAATTAGATTAATTATGAAACGTAATCCAACATATTATTCAAGGTGACTACTTCTCTACCCTCACATAAATTGAGGGTAGTTGCCCTATGATGATGTAGCACCAATGAAATTCATCCACGTGTATTTAAGTCAAACATAATTAATTTTTTACCATAAATTATTTTGACTACTTTTATTTTCAATTAATTTTTTTTGAACCATGTGTAAATATAATTAGAATTAATTTGATTATTGAATGCTTGTTTCTAAACGTTATATATTGATTCTAAAATATCAATGTTATTAGTAAAAAACAAAAAAAAATCAATGTTATAGGCTCGAAAAAATAAATATATATCAATGTTAGTTTAAATAAAAATAATAAGAGAACAAAAACAACAAAGAAAAAAAAACTAATATCTCTAATTTAAATATACAATTCCACTTGTACATTTATTAAATGAAATCAAATAATGCTTCAAAAAAAATCAAATCAAATAATTCATGCTATTCCGGTGTAAATACTCCCTCCGTTTCAAATTACTTGTCGTTTTAGAAAAAAAAATTGTTAGCTATCTAAGTCACTCATGTAAATTCCAAATATTTAGGAGTAGTTGAAACCGTAAAAGATTTATATATTTGGAAAATTAAAGTTTGTTTTTTTAAGTTTTCAAAAAAAAAAATGTTTGTTTTTAAAAAAAATTGGTACATAACATATTAAATTTATTGCAAAGATAAAGTGCGTGGAAAAAAACAAAATAAGCTTATTGGTGAATTAAAATAAGGGTATAATAGGAAATTAAGTGCAAAAATACACTTTCTTAAAAAACAAATTCTAAAACGACAAGTAATTTGAAACAGAGAGAGTATATCGTATTTATTTTTTCAATCTCTTTAAATCATTGCATAGATTAACGTTGTTGGAACAAAATTGATTTAAAAATGTTTGCCCCTAAATCTATAAAGGTTTTGATGATAACAAAGTATTAATAAACAATTGGAAGGACTAAAAATTTAATTTAAGTGTGCAGGACTTAGAGTTAAATTAAGCTCAGAGGATGTGAATTCAGAAGTTCACAAGCGCTCAGAAGATGTTGGACTTCAGAAGTTACAACCTTCAGATGATGAAGTCTTCAGAACTTCTTTAGTGACTAAAGCTTCATCAACCTCTGAAGATCTTTTTGAAAGCTGTGAAGATTCCCTTTGCAAGTCAACTCTTCTACCAATGAAGAAAAGGACCTTTCAAGCCTGATCAGTTCAGCTACTCTCGTTTTGTCTGTCCTCACTTGAGAACGTGGGTCTTCAGACTTGTTAGCTGAATAAGGAAAGTCTACTCTGCAGTAGTCAAAGTATCTGAAACTCTTACTCAGTTTAGATACAAACAAACTGCATCAAGACAGACTGCTTGAAGACAAAAGATTATCAACTCCAACGGTCCTTTTTGCAACGACTCTTTTCTAGTGGTATATATACTAGAAGGATCAGTTGCATTATATATAACAATTATTAAGGATTGAACGTGCGCTGAACAAACTCTGAATTTTGTGTATACAAGCTCTGAACCTTTTATCAAGTGTTTTTGCACTTTAGTCAAATACTATGTACTCTTTGTATTTGCTCTCTTTAGGTTCTTCTAAGAGCATCTGTATACTTTCATATACTTTACTATTACTTGAGGAAACTTAAGCTTGTGTGCTTAAGTGTGAAGTCTTAAGCTTGTGTGCTTGAGCATTGTTGTGAAGTCTCTTGCTTGTGTGCTTGAGCAGGTGTAATCTTGTGTGATTATAGTGAAATCCCTTGGAAGTGCAAGGGAACTGGACTACTCTCGTTTTGTGAGAGGAACCAGTATAAATTGCTTGTGTGATCTCTCTCTCTCTCTCTCTTAACTTGTTTTATTGTGTTATTTATCCGCTGCTGTTGTAGTTAAGTTAAGAACTTGAAAAAGTTTTAAACTTGACTAAAACACAATTCAACCCCCCCTTCTTGTGTTTTCACACCTTCAATTGGTATCAGAGCTCTGGTCTGTTACTTTCACTTAACAGTGAGACAGTAAAGATCTTGTGAGAACACTATGTCTGGAGGAGACGATAGTAGCACTAGAACTACCGGTGAAGCCGGTGAGGCCAGTGGTGCTGGTGGTGGTCCTAGAAATGCTTTTGGTTTTGACTACTTAAGTAATGAATCACATGAACATAGTGGCAATAGAAAAGCCCCTATATTCAATGGTGATGCATCTTTATTTGAGTGGTGGAAGGAAAGACTGTATAGCAATATTACTGCTATCGATCATGAGTTGTGGGATTTGGTTGAGCTGGGAGTAACTTTTGAAAACTTAAATGAACATGGAAGATTGTCCATTGAGCATAGAAAGTTACTCACACCAGCTAACTTAAAAACCTACACTAAGCATCATAGAGTAAAGGACATTGTTGTTGGTGCTATTAGACATGAGGATTATGTCAGAATAGAGAACAAGTCTACTGCTAAATCTATCTTTGACTCTATGTGTGCTACCTATGATGGAAATGAAAAGGTTCAAGAGGCTAAGGCTAGTCTCTTGATAAGGCAATATGAACTATTCACTATGCAACAAGATGAAAACATTGAGACTATGTTTACAAGGTTTCAAATCCTTGTATCTGGTCTTAAAGCTCTTAAGAGAAGTTATTCCACCTATGACCATGTTCAGAAGATTCTGAGAAGTCTTCCTATTGCTTGGAGACCTAAGGTCACTGCAATAGAGGAAGCTCAAAATCTCAAGACTCTGAGTCTTGAGGCTCTGATAAGCAATCTCAGAAGCCATGAGATGGTTCTGAATGCTGATTCAGAAGCTAAGAAGAAGTCCAAGTCTGTGGCTTTACAGTCAACTAGGACTCCTTCTAAAGCTCTTAAGACTCAGCTTCTTGACATTGAAGAGGAATCTTCTGCAGATGGTCAAGAGGAGGAAATGGGTGAAGATGAGTTTGCTTTATTCACCAAGTTTCAGCAATGGAACAGATTTAACAAAAGAAATTTCAGAGGTAACAGCTCCAGAAATTTTGTCAGCAAAAAGGATGATCAGAAGAACTGCTTCAACTGTAAGAAGCCAGGACACTTTATTGCTGATTGTCCAGAAATGTCTGCTAAAGACAAAAGCAAAAGATACAGCTCAAAGAAACAACAATTCAAGAGCAAATTGAAAAAGAGTCTGATGGCTACTTTTGAAGAGCTATCATCTGAGGAAGAAGTTGAGGAAGAAGAAGAGGCAAATCTAGCCCTGATGGCTTCAACTGACTCAGATGCAGATTCAGAAGATGAATCAGAATCAGATTCAGAAGTAACTAATGAGGTATTTTCTGACTGCTCCAAATCTCAACTTATAACTGCACTTAACAAGGTCATTGAGAAACATCTCAGAGTGTTAAGTAAACAAAAAGTTTTACAAGAAAAGCTTAACACTCTGACTGAACAAGCAGAACATTTTCAAGGTCTATATCAAGAAACTCTGAATAGAGTAAATGACTTTGAAAAGGGTTGTGTTGTTTGTCACAAACCTATTGATGAGCAGGAAATAGCTCTTCAACAGTTTGTGCATCTCAACCTTGGGAAGAGCAAAGCTGCTAATAGAATTTATAATGTTTTGAGACATAGAGGAGAAGGACTTGGCTATGAATATGGTAGAACATATTCAAAGCTGAAGACCTTTGCCAAAAAGGTTGGAAAATCTTGGGTTTATTATGTTGTTCCACCAAGTGAAGAGGGAAAGAATCCTGGTATTGTTGAAAATGACAATGATGATCTGAGTGATTTAGAAGCTGACAGCTCAGAGGAACCCAGTTCCTCAGGATCTGGAGAGAAAAGTTCAGAAGATAGAAGTTGTTCAGAACCTGAAAACATCAGTTCAGAAGTTCTGAAAGCTTCAACATCTGAGACTTCAAATTCTGGATCCAAAGGAACTTCAGTACCTGAAGCTAGTCAATCTAAAAGATCAGAAGTTTTTAAAAGAAAAAATTCTAAATCTCAGATGAAGTACAAGACTCAGATTATTTATGATTCTAGAGTCAGTAGATATAATCAATCAGAACATGGGATTGGTGATAAATACAAACCCTGGAATCATAAACAATCCAAATCCTGGAATAATAACAGATTTCAAAAGAAAAGGTTTCAAAAAGGTTATTATTTCAAACCAAGATCTTTCTCTAACACTAGACAACATAGTAAGCATTTATGGACTAACAAGCGTGGACCCAGAAGATGGGTACCAAAAGCTGAAATAATGTATCATTCAGATTTACCAACTAGGAAAGGATATGTCCTACCTAGAGTATGGAAACAAGTCCTATGCAAAGGAAGAAGGGCTTATGTCCTAGACAAATGGCTGACAAGTTCTCAAGTTAACAATCAGAACTTGAAAAATGAAGAGGAAGAATACTGGGATGACTTTATCATTAACCTTGATGAAGAGTTCTATCGCAATGATTAAAGTTGTTTCTCATACAGCCTGCCACTCAAAGAAGTATCATGAATCATTCATGGTATCTGGATAGTGGATGTTCAAGGCATATGTCTGGTGACAAACAACTATTTTCTAAGCTGACTATGAAAGAAGGAGGATCTGTTGGCTTTGGAGGTAATCAAAAAGGAAAGATAATAGGTACAGGTACAGTAGGTAATTCTTCCCTATCTATTAATGATGTTTGGTTAGTAGATGGACTCAAACATAACTTATTGAGCATAAGTCAATTTTGCGACAATGGTTATGTAGTTGTCTTTAATAAGGAATCATGTACTGTATCTAAACAATCTGATAACTCCATTATATTCAAAGGTCTGAGAAAGAACAATGTTTATAAAATTAATCTTTCTGATTTGAATGAACAAAAAGTGATGTGTCTTTTGACCTTGAGTGAGGAAAAATGGATCTGGCATAAGAGGTTAGGCCATGCTAACTGGAGGTTAATCTCTAAGCTTAGTAAGCTTGACCTTGTCAGAGGATTACCAAAAATCAAATATCACTCAAACACACTTTGTGGTTCTTGTCAAAAAGGAAAAATTACAAAATCATCTTTTAAACCTAAAAACATTGTTTCTACCTCAAGACCATTGGAACTTCTTCACATTGATCTTTTTGGGCCAGTTCACACTGCCTCTATCAATGGAAAGAAGTATGGATTAGTAATTGTTGATGATTACAGTAGATGGACTTGGGTAAAATTCTTAAGAACAAAAGATGAAGCTTATGATGAGTTTAGCATCTTCTGCAAACAAATTCAAAATGAAAAAGGCTACACTATTTTAAAAGTTAGAAGTGATCATGGTGGAGAATTTGAAAATGAACCTTTTGAAAACTTTTGTGAAAAATATGGCATCTTGCATGAATTCTCTTCTCCTAGAACTCCTCAACAAAATGGGGTTGTAGAAAGGAAGAATAGAACTCTGCAAGAAATGGCCAGAACCATGATGCATGAAACTAATGTAGCAAAATTTTTATGGGCAGAAGCTGTAAACACAGCATGTTATGTTCAAAATAGAATCTATATCAGATCTAAATTGAACAAAACTGCTTATGAATTGTTCAAAGGAAGAAAGCCTGACATTTCTTATTTTCATCAGTTTGGATGTACATGTTATATCTTAAACAACAAAGTCCATCTAAAGAAATTTGATGCTAGAGGTTATAATGGTATCTTTATAGGATATTCTGAACGCTCAAAAGCATACAGACTGTATATTTCTGAAACACACACTGTGGAAGAAACTATGCATGTCAAATTTGATGACAAAGAGCCTGACCAAGTGTCAGAGCTTGTGGAAGGTTTGTCCAGATTTCAGGTATCAGAGGATCAATATTCAGATATTCCAAACTACTCAGAACATCCATTCTCTGAAGAACCTCTGAACATAACAGTTCCTACAGACTCTGAACAACAAAGAACTGAAGCAACTGCTGAACCTGATGTTGATGAGTCTGAAGATGATGAGCCCCCAAGAAATACCTTCAAATACAAATCATCACATCCAGAGGAACTGATCTTAGGCAACAAGGATAGTCCAAGGAAGACAAGATCTCAACTGAGAAATGAGGAATCTTTAGTTGGTCTTATCTCAATGATGGAACCTTCAAAGATTGATGAAGCTCTGAAAGATGATGCTTGGATTGTAGCAATGCAAGAAGAGCTGAATCAATTTCAAAGGAATGATGTATGGACTCTAGTGCCCAAACCTTCACACAAGAACATTATTGGAATAAAATGGGTATTCAGAAACAAGCTGAATGAACAAGGTGAAGTGGTAAGAAACAAGGCTATATTGGTTGCACAAGGTTATAGTCAACAAGAGGGGATTGACTATACTGAAACCTTTGCACCAGTTGCTAGACTTGAAGCAATCAGGTTACTTCTATCTTATGCTGTTAATCATGGAATAACTTTGTATCAAATGGATGTTAAGAGTGCCTTCTTAAATGGTTTTATTTCTGAAGAAGTGTATGTTAAGCAACCTCCTGGTTTTGAAGATGTCTCAAACCCAGAACATGTTTTTAAATTGAAGAAATCACTGTATGGTCTGAAACAAGCTCCAAGAGCTTGGTATGATAGACTCAGTAATTTCCTTCTTGAAAAAGGTTTTGAGAAAGGGAAGGTTGACTGCACACTCTTTAGAAAAACAACCAAAGAAGACATTTTAATCATTCAAATTTATGTTGATGATATTATCTTTGGTTCAACTAATGCTTCCTTGTGCAAGAATTTTTCTAAGATAATGCAGGATGAATTTGAAATGAGCATGATGGGAGAATTGAAATTCTTTCTTGGAATTCAAATCAATCAGAAGAAGGAAGGAACTTATGTTCATCAATCAAAATATACCAAGGAACTTCTGAAGAAATTCAACCTAGATGACTGCAAGATAATGAACACTCCTATGCATTCAACTACCAACATGAGCAAGTCAGATGATGAAGGAAAAGTAGATCAAAAGGTCTACAGAGGTATGATTGGTTCCTTACTCTATCTGACAGCCTCTAGACCAGATATTTTATTCAGTGTATGCTTATGTGCAAGATTCCAGTCAGATCCTAGAGAATCTCATCTTACTGCTGTAAAGAGAATCTTTAGGTATCTGAAAGGAACAACTAATCTTGGACTTCTCTATAAGAAATCCAATGATTATGTGCTAAATGGATTCTGTGATGCTGACTATGCTGGAGATAAAATTGAAAGAAAATCCACAAGTGGCAATTGTCAATTTGTTGGTGAAAACCTTATCTCCTGGGCTAGTAAGAGACAAACTACTATAGTTTTGTCTACAGCAGAAGCAGAATACATTTCAGCAGCTAAGTGTTGTACACAACTACTCTGGTTAAAATATCAGTTAGAAGATTATCAGGTAAGCAGTAACAATATTCCTTTATATTGTGATAATACTGCAGCCATTCATTTATCCAAAAATCCTATCCTACACTCTAGAGCCAAACATATTGAAATCAAACACCATTTTATCAGAGATTATGTTCAGAGAGGCATTATAGATATTAAGTTTGTTGATACTGAAAATCAATGGGCTGACATATTTACTAAAGCCTTACCTGTTGAAAGATTTGATTTTATAAAGAAACATCTGAACATGTTTTCAATCTCTGAATGAAAATTTTTTTTTTGGCAATTAAAGTGTAAGAGGTTATGTATATCAGAACTTATGTCTCAGAACATCTGAAACACAAGCTCTGAAGTACTTAACTCTGATAGAGAATTTTAAATATCTCAGAGGCTCTGATTTATTTAAGTGGGAAACGTTTAGTATTCACTGCTGAACAGTTGTCCATTAAAATAGCAGTTACCGAGTAAATTTCTGCACGTGGTCTACGTGTGTCAGGTAGTGGGTGGTTAATGATGATTTTTGGTATTCAACTTTCTGTCAATTAGCGTAACTTCCCAAATTTGCTATTTTCGTGTTAACTGTGTGCATTTAAATAAAACTTACACAATACACTTGCACACTTGCACACTTCTCACTCTCACAACCCACACTTTCACTTTCTCTCTAAACCTTCAACAAACTTTCTTTCTCTCTCGTTAGTTCCAAACCTTACCCTAATCTCCAACAATGGCTGGTGCTTCGTCTTCATCGTCAACAAGAATTCCACCGTTTATGTTCAAAAATCTTCAGATCGTTGGGAACGAGATGGAGTTTCCAGAATCTGAACTCACTTTTCTTTCAGAGAAGATGGTTGATTTCGACGGTCTACAAGCTAATGGGTTTGACATTAAAAAGTACTTTATCACTCAGGGTTGGGATAAGTACTTCGACATTGTTGGATATTTGTGTGCTGGCCTTATTTTGCTAAAACAAATATACAAGCAAGATGTTAGACCAAATGTTTCAACATGTTGGGTACAAAAGATGTTGGACCAAATGTTGTAACATGTTTGGGTACGACAGTCAGATTGCCCAAATCTCGCGCATTTATTACACGTATCTGCTATATATGGAAATCCACTCTACAAACGTGTATATCAAGATTTGATCTGATCAAGACGTTATTAGTGCAGATATCTTATTATCAAGACTTAATGGAATGATTCAACACATTGTTTATTTCCTAAAGAGGATCAACTATTTTAGGAAAGATTTTATTAAGGTCTGATTTGCTTAGCTGGACGTGACTCAAAGACCAGCTGTGTTCTGAAGCTTATCTTGGAAGATCAGGAGCGTGCTAGCTCTGTCTATATAAAGAAGACTCAAGACCAAGATTTTAATCAACCGAAACCATTGTTTCATCAAAGATGTAGTCTTTAGGGTTTCGTGTCTTTAAGCCACTCTCTAGGAGAGTTGGTGTAAGTGAACCACTCGGGTTGTGAGATGGTCACTATGTCCTCACTCAGAAACCTTTAGGTAATGAGTTGAGTATTGTAATATCTCTGAAGCTTTTAAGCAAGGAGATAATGTTTGTATTTTTAATTGTGATTCTTACTTGTGGATTCTATAACACGAGTTAAGAACTGAGTTTGTTATTGTAAGGTTACTCCTAAGCTTTGAAGTACGGAGTTTACCGTGTGTGATTCACTTGAAGCTTTTAAGCAAGAGTGAAGTAGTGTCTTGGTAAGTTGTTGCCACATCATTCCCAACATTTTATAAACAACACAGGTTGTGTTGAGTGAGTGGAAGTGAGATGGGATCTCATGTCTAGGAGTTCCTAGGCAGAAGTTACATGAGTAGTGTCGAGGTCATAAGGCGTAAACCTAGGATTTGCTGGAGGTCTTAGTGTAAGACGTAAACCGAGGGTTTGCTGGAGGTCTTAGTGACTAGAGCTATTAGTGAATTTCCTTCCTGGATTGGTATCCCCCAGAGTAGGCAGGTTGGCTGAACTGGGTTAACAATTTCCTGTGCAGTTTATTTACTTGTTGATTTTATTATGTTTCGTAAGATGTTCCAACATTAAGTATGACATTCTCTTTAAATTGAATGTTGGAACATCTGATAAAACATTATTTCTCAGTATCCGTTTTAATGTTATATGCCTTGCCGTGTTATTTTTGTCAGACCAGATGTCTCGACATTCTATACAACATCTGGTTCTGCTATACCAGAATTTCAGACATGCTTAATGGTCCTATATATCCAGATTTGCTGAAGAAATTCTGGATGAAAGCTAAGGTTTTTGACAAGCATGAAGCTAAGAAGGAAGAACTTGCTGCAATTGAAAGGGATCCTAGTCTGAAAGGAAAAACTAGGAAGGAAATGGGTCTGTTGGAATTCACTGGTATACAGATTAGGTCAAATATCTGTGGGATGAATATGGCATTCTCGCCTATTCACTTCAATGCTTTACTTGGTTTGCCTAACTCTGGGATAGAGTTAGATGCATTTGAGAAGGATACCAGATACAGAGATGATCTTCTGCATCTTATCTGCACTGATTTTTCATTGAAAGGCAAAGTCAAAGGACTGACTGATGAATGCAGAGTTCTTTTCAAGATCATCTTAGCAGCTATCAGTCCAAGGGTTGGTGGGACTGATACAATCTCCTGGACTCATCGTCATCTGCTGTATTTCCTTCTGACCGGAAAGAAGGTGAATCTTGGAGACTACTTTTTTGAAAGGATATGTGAAGCAATCTTCGCTAGCAAATCTCAGAGGAAAACAACTATTGTTTATCCTAGGCTGCTATCAGACCTTCTGTATCAAGGTCATGTTGTTGAGAACCTGAAGAAGTTCCATCCAGAACTTGTGCAGAAGAAGTTCTCGCCTGAAATCCTGCATGTCAGTTTCCTTACCAAGATGCGTCTTATTTCTACAAAGCTGGTTGCACCTCCACAAGAATTATCTGCTCGTCTTGAAGATCGTTTGTATGTGGATGGATATCCAGTTATTTCAGAAGCTGATGCTGAGCACATCATTCAGGACTATTTGGAAGTGCTCAGAGAAGAAGGATTCACTGTTGATAGGAGTATGATTCCTCCTGCTCCTGCAAACATGTACAATCCTACAAGGAGACCTAAGAGAAAGGTTGTTTCTCAAGCTGATCAACCTAAGCCAGATCTCTTGGCTCAGAAGAGGATTAAGGTGGAGCAAGCTGCTGCTGAAAAGAGAACCAAGAAGAAACATGAAGAAGTTGCAAACAAGGCTGCTGAAGGACCTTCCAAAGAGCCTATTGTTGTTGAGGTAGACAGTTCATCTGAAGAAACTGAGTCTGAAGATGCAACTGAATCAGATGAAGAGACTCTTGCTACCAAACTTCGTAGAAGACAAGTTCCTGTTCCTAAAGGTAAGTCTTCTAAGTTTGTCTTTAATGAAGCTGAAGTTGGAATAGGCTATACAAAACCCCTTAGGACTATACTTCCTGAACCCACAATTATTCCAACCTCTGATAACCCTCTTTCTGAACTAGAAAAACATCTTAGCCCAGACCCCCTCAATAATCAAACCTTTACCCATAAATCTTCATCACCTCCTAAACCAAATTCACCTCAACCCCAATCACAAAAAGAAACACCTACCATTCCATCATCTGAACCAGAATCACATATTCCAATCACTGAACAAGCTTCTCCCACAAAACAACCCTCTCCAATTAAATCTCCTGAACCAACATCCACACGCAAATCTCCTGAACCATCTTCTGAACCTCAACCAAACCCAAGTGCTGAACATGCTTCTCCTGAGCGTATTCACACTTGTGCCCCCAAGCCTTCAGAGGCAGAAGTAGTTATTATTAACAACCCTACTAATGAATCACCAAACTTCTCTACCATTCCTAATCTCTCACCCTCTTCATCTAACCCTTTTGATAATCTATCCACTCAGCTTCATGATGACTTACTTAGGTTATCTAAGATAAAGGACAGGTTCTTAGCTTGTCCCTCTGATGTGGATTTAGAGGTATCAAGTCTTAAGGCCAAGATCTGCAAGGCTTTGGATGCTGTAGGTGAAGACATTAAGGCTGCTTTTGGTAAGAGAGATCTGGATGTGATAAGCTTTATGAAGGACAGTTTGGCAAGGGCTGATTTGAAGAGATTGACTTCTTATAGTCATGAGGAATTTGAGCGTGCCAAACTTGAAGCCATTGCTGCTGCTGAACAGCGTTTATCTGCTTTCAAGGTTTGCTGGATTGATTCCAAGCTTTTTCAGAGTCTTGAAGCTCACAGGGTTGAGAAGGAACGTCTAGAAGAAGCTGCTGCTAGAGTTGCCCAGTTGGCAAATGAGCTACATCAAGAGGATGCCCCAGAAGAGGATGTACTGGATGTACTGAATCAGGATGATGTCCTGATGATTGAGTATCAAGAGGAAGGTGAACCCTCCTCTGATAAAGGCAAGGCACCTTTGGTTGAAGATCAAGCTCCTGTGGTTGTTGATCAGTTGCAGATCTTTCAAGAAGCTCTGAGGGAACAACAAGAAGGTTTGGAAAGGCAAAGGACAGCTCACCTCAATTTGGAATCCAAAGTGGATGGTCTTGTTTCCAACGTGGGGTCTCTGAATGACAAATTTGACCAGCTCTTAGCCTTTCTCAAGAAACCTTAGGATTCTTTGCACTTTATTTTTTTTATGTCTTTATCTTCTGAACTTGATATTCATATTTTTCATTATTTTGTCTGAACAATTTCTTATTTTGGATTTTTCACTTAGTTATGTGGTTTGTTCTATTTTTGTTTGTGCTAACTTTCTTTGATAAATAAGAACATAAGAACACAAGATGCTTTTAAACAAAATTTTTTTTATGATCTCACAATGTTGAGTACATTGGTAAAAAGAAAAAGAAAAAGACAACCTAATCCTAATCAGATGGATAAAACTCAGAAGAAATCTCAGATTTCTCCTCAGCATCCTCTGATGAAATTTCTATGGGATCTGGGTTCTGCTCTTCTTCTTCTTCTTCTTGTTCTTCTTCTGGAACATAGCCAGCCAAGAACTCAACATAGTCAGCATCATCTTCATTCTCTTCAGCTTCAGAATCTGATGAGATGATTATAATCTCAGCTTCTTGTGGTTTCTTGTCATCTTCTTTATTTTTCTCCTCTTTTTCGCGTTTTTCTTCTTCTTTCTTTCTCCGAAACTCTGCGATGCGTGAACTAAACCTTCTCATTCTTCTTGATCTTTCTTGATATACTCGTTTATTCTTGTTTTTATGTGAAGAATGCATGTTAACTCGTTCACCTTTTTATAAACCTTTGAGCGCGTTGTTTTTTGTTTTTGAAATAAATTCACCTTTGTAACAACCACTCTTCTTCTTTCACTGTCTTGGTTATATAAATTTTTTTTACTTTTTGATAATGACAAAAGGGGGAGTAGTTACGCATTAATTGATAAGTGATAAGTTTCAAAGCTGAAACCACGCTCACGCCTTTATCCATTAAGTTAAAAGTTGTTACTTTTAAGTTATTTTACGTATTTCAATGTGGAGACTAAGTTAGTTGAAACTGTAATAAATTTCATAAGTAAGGATAAGTTAAGAGTGCAATCTTAACTTAGCCTTATGAGACTTAGGGGGAGAGCTTGCAAACCTCTCACTCTGAAGAAAGATATGAAATTTGTTTTATTTCAAATTATCTTAATCTTATACTAAATTAAAATATCATGGATATAACTTAAAGCTTTGGCTTTAAGAAGTATCAATCTTAGGGGGAGCTTGCAAACCTCACAAACCTAAGAGAAACATGATAAGTTAATTTAACAACAATTGTCAATTAATACTTATGTTTGTCATCATCAAAAAGGGGGAGATTGTTGGAACAAAATTGATTTAAAAATGTTTGCCCCTAAATCTATAAAGGTTTTGATGATAACAAAGTATTAATAAACAATTGGAAGGACTAAAAATTTAATTTAAGTGTGCAGGACTTAGAGTTAAATTAAGCTCAGAGGATGTGAATTCAGAAGTTCACAAGCGCTCAGAAGATGTTGGACTTCAGAAGTTACAACCTTCAGATGATGAAGTCTTCAGAACTTCTTTAGTGACTAAAGCTTCATCAACCTCTGAAGATCTTTTTGAAAGCTGTGAAGATTCCCTTTGCAAGTCAACTCTTCTACCAATGAAGAAAAGGACCTTTCAAGCCTGATCAGTTCAGCTACTCTCGTTTTGTCTGTCCTCACTTGAGAACGTGGGTCTTCAGACTTGTTAGCTGAATAAGGAAAGTCTACTCTGCAGTAGTCAAAGTATCTGAAACTCTTACTCAGTTTAGATACAAACAAACTGCATCAAGACAGACTGCTTGAAGACAAAAGATTATCAACTCCAACGGTCCTTTTTGCAACGACTCTTTTCTAGTGGTATATATACTAGAAGGATCAGTTGCATTATATATAACAATTATTAAGGATTGAACGTGCGCTGAACAAACTCTGAATTTTGTGTATACAAGCTCTGAACCTTTTATCAAGTGTTTTTGCACTTTAGTCAAATACTCTGTACTCTTTGTATTTGCTCTCTTTAGGTTCTTCTAAGAGCATCTGTATACTTTCATATACTTTACTATTACTTGAGGAAACTTAAGCTTGTGTGCTTAAGTGTGAAGTCTTAAGCTTGTGTGCTTGAGCATTGTTGTGAAGTCTCTTGCTTGTGTGCTTGAGCAGGTGTAATCTTGTGTGATTATAGTGAAATCCCTTGGAAGTGCAAGGGGACTGGACTACTCTCGTTTTGTGAGAGGAACCAGTATAAATTGCTTGTGTGATCTCTCTCTCTCTCTTAACTTGTTTTATTGTGTTATTTATCCGCTGCTGTTGTAGTTAAGTTAAGAACTTGAAAAAGTTTTAAACTTGACTAAAACACAATTCAACCCCCCCTTCTTGTGTTTTCACACCTTCAAACGTTGGTTGACACGATGTCGATCTTTGAAAAAAGAGGGGGAAAAAATTAGGTTAAGTAATTAGGTTTAGGTTTGTGACAATGGTCCGACCTTTCTTTTAGTTCATATGAACTATTTATATTTTTACTTGTGATCAATAGTTAAACCCTAAACCCTAAACAAGTTCAAGAGTTAGTTCGTCTTCTTAAAATAGTCGAACCTTTTCATTTTGATCGGATAAATTTCAGGTAGACCGCACTTGTGATCGGGCGAGCTCCCATGTGTATGTTTTCCGACAATGGTCCGACCTTTCTTTTAGTTCAGATGAACTATTTATATTTTTACTTCTAAACAAGTTCAAGAATTAGTTCGTCTTCCTAAAATAGTTGAACCTTTTCATTTTGATCGGATAAATTTCAGGTAGACCGCACTTGTGATCGATCAAGCTTCTGTGTGATTGTTTTGCGACAATGGTCCACCTTTCTTTTAGTTCAGATGAACTATTTAAATTTTTACTTATGATCAATAGTTAAACTCGAAACAAGTTCAAGAGTTAGTTTGTCTTCCTAAAATAGTTGAACCTTGCACTACCAGTCAGAGTTCACCCCAGAAGACAATTTGATTGACTTTTTAAAATTTCAGGGGGTATTTGCCTATTTCCAAATTTCATGGGGTATTTGACGGTTTACTCATTGTAACCCATTACTTGGTGCAATTAATTCGATTCATTTGAGTTTTGAATTTTCAATAATATGGTAATAAATATTGAATCATATTCCTTATTAGTCAACAATCATAAATCAAATTCTTCTTAACTCACTGGCCAATCAAGTGGATCAATTTTCTTGATTACATTCTCCTAATTTCATTTTGTCTTCTCTAAACTATTTTGTTTTCAATTTTTTCCCGATATGGACAACCAAAGAAAACAAAAACAAAATGACAATGAATAGGAATCACATTCTATGACATAACAGGAAAAAATAAGGGAAAAAAAAAACAGAAAAAAATATGCTAAAAAACATAACATCTAAGAAATTGAAAATCACAAGTTTTAGAATCTTGAAGAAATCCGATAGATCGGTGGCGAAGGCTGCAGTAAAGGTTGACATCAGATAACACAAAAGCGGAGGAGCCGTAGAATGCTAACATGACGGTGGTGGAGGCTGCGGCAGAGATTGAAAGCATTAAGAAGAAGAAGAAAGTTTTTTGACGATAAGAAGAAAGTTTTTTTTTTTTTACGCGAAGAAGAAAGTTGTTTGAGACGTAATACAATTTGAAGAAGAAGCAAACAAATCAGAAGTAATTAGGTCCAAAATAAAAATTTATAGAATATAATACATAAAATATAATTAAATGAAAATAAAAGTAGTCTAAATTACTTTATGGTAAAAAATTAATTATGTTTGACTTAAATAAATGTGGATAAATTTCATTGGTGCCACATCATCATAGGACACCTACCCTCAATTTATGTGAGGGTTAATTAGAATAAACCATTATTCAATAGTGAGATTTAATGATCTAATCGTAAAAATAAATAGGTAATGTTAAATAGCATATTAATAAGAAAATTTCATCTTAAAACTTATAAATTCAATACCTTAAAATGTCAAAAGTTATATTTTCAACATTAATTTTATCTTTGATTTCTTTTTTTTAGTTTAAACAAGTACCAGATACATTGTTTAGCATGACACAAAACAAATTTGTGTACGGTAAAATTTTTATCTCACTTATGTATATTAGACAAAATCACGGCCAGCTCATGAGCTCAAAAGCCAAACAACTCAAACAAGGAATTTACACCTCAAAATTTTTGGCAGAAAAAAAATCTCCTCAATTTAGTTCTATATAGTATATATAATGATAAATTTTCTTGAAAAATGCTTCTTAGTACGAAAAGAAACATGAGAATGATCATGGCCATTGAATTTGTATACCAACTGCACTATGATTTCCGCTCCAACCTGTTGTGAATTCGTCTTAAAATCACACCAATGAATAACTTGATGTGTGGAGCAATAGAACGGCAACCAAATAATTAAGCGGAATAAGCAATAATAATAATAACCGATAAACAAGATAAAGGAGAAGAAAGAACACAATATTTGTTTACCCAGTTCGGTCCAATAATGACCTAGTCTGGGGGAGAGAGCAGCCCCTCCGTTCCACTATATCAAACGAGTAACTTTACAAAGAGTTCCAATTGAGTTACAAGAATTAATCCTAATTCTACCCAAATCCCGAATCTCTTCCCGTGGCCAAGAGACTCAATTTGATAAGTGTTTCCCAAGGTGTACCACAAAGATAGTTCTCCCACCCTAGAGTTATACCAAGAGAAAACCTTTTTTCCTCTCTAAAACCCTAGCCCTTGTGTGGTGGCAAACCCTAATCCTTGCCTCTACATCTCTACTCTCTTGAGTTGCTCTCTTTCTCTCTCTCTCAATTTTTCTATGAATAAAGCACTCCCTATTTATAGAAAAATATATGCCAAAAAATTAGTAACAAATCTGTTTTAAAATAAAACAAATCCAAGTCAGAGTGTCTTCCAAAAAAAATATATTTTTTCCCAAAAAATCTTCAAAACATCAAAGATGCAAAAAAGATTCAACAAAGATTTTTCTGACTTCTTGTAACTGAGATTTCAAGGCATATCCAACAATTCTCCACCTTGCCTTTAAATCGATGGTGATCCCATCAACCACCGTGCTGCTCTCTCCATCTTGAATCTTCTATTCAAGATCACTAGATTGTACCTCCCTCTTCATCCTCGGAATGCCTTCCGCTCTCATGAAGATCTTGCATCCCACTACCATAGGATTTTAGGTAGCCCCACAAGATTCACCGCACTCTCTTCAGACTCCGAAGTGGTCAACTCCGTACCTCCCTGAAGAAACGCTTGTTCCCCACTATCATCGGCATTTTAGATAGTTCAACAAGCTCCACCATCCCTCTTCAGCCCCCGGATTGTGCCTTTTCCGTCCTCCTGAAGAATCGCTTGCCTCTGACTATCCATGGATTTTGGCGATAGCCCTACAAGCCTTCACCACTCTTCGACCCCGGAATGCCTTCCGTACTTTCGAAGTTTTGCTTGGCTCCAAACCAACCTTGGAATTTTAGGTGGTTCCACAAGCTGCAACATCAAACTCTCCTTGTATCCAACTACCTCCAGCAGTCTCACAAGTTACCAAGTCTGATCACCTGTTGCTTTCAATTGCCTCCCTGAAGATCCTCTCAAGGTCTTGCACTTCTTCAGCCACAATTGAAACATAATCCACAAGGTCTCCATGGTCATCCCTTTTGGTTCAACAATACCACTCTCCTCCATATCTACGATTAGATAGCCAAGAGCTAATGTTGACTGTCTACCACTATTGGAAGACTCCACCTCAAACTGAGTTTCCACCAAAGTATACCCACCATGATCTCCACCTTGTAACACGCAAGACCTATTCAACTCCTCTGAAACATACTTCAAGCTATTGTTAGTCTCCAACAATTCCAGTTCAGTTCAACACCTAGTAAACCTTGTTCACTAGTCCAACTAAACACATGTCACTAACAGGTCCACCCGAAGTCCCAAAACTCAACCACATTATGAGAATCACCACTAGTTATAGATGCATGACCAACTATCTTTGCATCTAAGTTCAGAAACATACCTCACATCGTGTAAAGAAACTCACGATTGTCAAACTTCGTAAGACAAACTGAACCCATACCTTGAACCTTAAAGCTTTCCGTTTTCAAGATGAATGGCTCCACCTTCAACTAGCTCTAGAGTCTCAAAGTATTCATTCTTTGACCACATGTGATTAGAGCATCAAAATTCCATGACCCAAATACTCCACCGGTTCCCAACTTCCACTAGCACTTCTACATAATAATAAAGTTGTTGTTTCAGAAGTAACCCCTGAGTATTATTACCACCGCCTCTCCAGGCCGACTGTCTTCGCCATCTCCATTAACTCTTTATCTTCGAGGCACCGGATAACAACACTCCATGTTTTACCCATCATCCCGAACATTAAAATTGCTTTCATCTTCACTTTCCACAATTCCAAATTGCTTTCGGAAAGTCCCTCGATATCCCACTTAGAAACCATGGTGCTCACTTCAAATTGTTCCGATTGCCCCACGGTGGGCGCCAATTGTTGTGAATTCGTCTTAAAATCACACCAATGAATAACTTGATGTGTGGAGCAATAGAACGGCAACCAAATAATTAAGCGGAATAAGCAATAATAATAATAACCGATAAACAAGATAAAGGAGAAGAAAGAACACAATATTTGTTTACCCAGTTCGGTCCAATAATGACCTAGTCTGGGGGAGAGAGCAGCCCCTCCGTTCCACTATATCAAACGAGTAACTTTACAAAGAGTTCCAATTGAGTTACAAGAATTAATCCTAATTCTACCCAAATCCCGAATCTCTTCCCGTGGCCAAGAGACTCAATTTGATAAGTGTTTCCCAAGGTGTACCACAAAAATAGTTCTCCCACCCTAGAGTTATACCAAGAGAAAACCTTTTTTCCTCTCTAAAACCCTAGCCCTTGTGTGGTGGCAAACCCTAATCCTTGCCTCTACATCTCTACTCTCTTGAGTTGCTCTCTTTCTCTCTCTCTCAATTTTTCTATGAATAAAGCACTCCCTATTTATAGAAAAATATATGCCAAAAAATTAGTAACAAATCTGTTTTAAAATAAAACAAATCCAAGTCAGAGTGTCTTCCAAAAAAAATATATTTTTTCCCAAAAAATCTTCAAAACATCAAAGATGCAAAAAAGATTCAACAAAGATTTTTCTGACTTCTTGTAACTGAGATTTCAAGGCATATCCAACACAACCAAATATTATATGCATGTTCTTTTTTATTTTTTCTTTAATGTGTAATTCTTGCACTTCGTTTACATCACGGTTCGTACCAAATAGCACAGCTGAATTTTCTTAGATATTTGTCTTGAATAGTTAGTCAGGATAGGTGGACTCTTCGAAATTTGACATTTTTAATTATTTTTATAAGGTTTTTGTTTTTTTAGGGTCTCGCTAAATTTTTTTGCTTTAGGCCTACAAAGTTTTTGTCTTAGGTAAATGTTTATGTGAAAATATGATGTTTTATTAGCAAATTTAGGAGAGCGCAAAGAGTAACAACGAATCAATGTTTATAATCACATTAGATGCACAAAAACTTTAAGATATTATGTTTATGAGAATCAACGAGACAATGCTCAGGACGAGATGAGAGAGTGAGAGACCACATTTGCACTTAAAACTTTAAGGCATTTGGTATACGATGCGAGACTTTACCACTCACACTTAAAATCTACCAATTTTCTCTGCAAGTGTGAGTTTTCACTTTTTTTTTTTTAACGGCAAAGATATTATTAATAATAACCGGTCTCTGCACAAGACGAACAGAGGCCGGGAAAAATGGAACTACAACAAATGCGTCATATATATGCGGAACACCAATGAAAAAGCTAAAAGCAGACACCACCTATACCTAGTTTTCACATCTTATAATTGAATATCTAAGAGATGTGACTTGCATACTTAATATCTTAAGGTTTTAGATAGAGATGCGACACATCTCTTTTGTAATTCTAGAACATTGATTTGTTGTTACTATACTATCGACCTAGTTTGGTTCGATTCTCGATTTCATTTTTACATCTTGAATATGAAGATTGGATTGAAAAAGGAGAGAAAAAGTTGTGTGGCAAATCTGGTATTAATTTATTTAATTTGTAATTGTTTGAAAAATAAAAAACATGAAATAGTTTGTATGAAAAATGATAGTTTAAAAAAATAATAGCAATGAAAATACTAAAAAAATTATAAAGAGAAACAGTGAATGTATTGTTTAAAAAAAAAAACATTTTAAAATGATCAATCGAACCAAGCCAAACTGGTTAATTTGGTTCCGTCTTATATCTAAAAATATTAAAAATCGAACCAAATCAAGCTAATATAAATTTCATTGGTGATTTGGTACGGACAATTTTTTTTATTGAAAACTAATCCGAATCAAACTAATTACACCCTTATTTATGGTTAGTCACGACGCATCGCAAATTCTCCAACAGATTGCTATGGGTGGAAAGAAAAATCATATTGGAAAATTCAGATTATAAAGTGGAAAATCATATAGGAAAATTCTCCTTTATGGACCACCTACTAGATCATATATATCATTAGAAATTTCGCAGGAAGAAATTATTCAAAACAGAGGATGTAATGATGTATATGATGTGGTGTATATAGCATGGTAAGTGCAAAGCGGGACAAAGGTAAAACAGGATATTCTCAAAAAGACAGCAATACTAATAATAGCATTGTCAAAAAGATAAATTGGATAGGGACTTGTACATAACACATCCTTCTCCTTGGATTGGTGATAACAAAATTTTTCCATTTTTTTTTTCATCATCAGTATTTGGCTCATTAGACCGTATAATTTAGTTCGGGACGGTTCTGACATCAAGTGATGACAACCCTCTCCCGATCATAGTTGCGAGAAATCGAATTGTGATCCTCCCCACTAAATTCAACGTCAATCATCACTGGATCAACTAAATACAAGTAAAATTGAGTAATTTATTTTTTTGATAATTAAAAATGAGTAATTTTATAGTGCATAAGTAAGAAAATTTTGTATTTTGTTATAAAAAATAAGTTAAGAAAATCTTGTATTGTACATAAATTTCTTCTTCTTTCATTGTTGGAACAGTGTAAATTTTACTGTACTCCTCATATATATATATATATATATGGGGGCTGCTAATTTAGACCCAGTTGGGTCTAAATTAGCAAGGTGCACCTTTTGAGTTGGACAAAAATACCCATTTTTTAATTTTTTGGAAGAATAGAGCAACAGGGGCATTTCTGTAATTTTACGCAACAGTACACGCACCCCCCATTTCTTTTTCCCCCCCCAGGACACGTGGCAGCGTGTTAGTGGCCAAAAGCAAGGCGCGTGCATCACACGCACCGACAGCCGCGCGTGGTAGTTGCTTGATGACGCGGAGAGAGAAATTCCTGAAAAAGGCAGGCCACGTGTCATGATCTGATTGGCTGCGTTAATTTTTTTCCATTTTATACTTTAAACTCGATTATTTCGTCGTAAATTAATTTTTTATTTTTTAATTTTTATACCAAAATTCATAATTTTTTTTTCTCTACAAATAGAGACTTGGTTTGTTTGATTTGGACACCGAAAAAAAAACGCAATTTTTCACTACTTTAAACTCGATTATTTCGTCGTAAATTAATTTTTTATTTTTTATTTTTTATACCAAAATTCATAATTTTTTTTTCTCTACAAATAGAGACTTGGTTCGTTTGATTTGGACACAGAAAAAAAAAACCCAATTTTTCACTACCTTAATCTCATCAAATAACTAATAATCAACTTACTGAAACCATTTTACCAGCAAAATGGTTTCAGTTTACAACTCTCTGAAACCATTCTACCAGATAAATGGTTTCAGAAGCAAACACAATTAATAAATTACTCACTGAAACCATTCTACCAGTAAAATGGTTTCAGAATACAACTATGTGCAACCATTCTACAAGCTAAATGGTTTCAGAAGCAAATAACTAATAATCAACTTACTGAAACCATTTTACCAGGAAAATGGTTTCAGATTACAACTCTCTGAAACCATTCTACCAGATAAATGGTTTCAGAAGCAAACACAATTAATAAATTACTCACTGAAACCATTCTACCAGTAAAATGGTTTCAGAATACAACTATGTGCAACCATTCTACAAGCTAAATGGTTTCAGAAGCAAATAACTAATAATCAACTTACTGAAACCATTCTACCAGCAAAATGGTTTCAGATTACAACTCTCTGAAACCATTCTACCAGATAAATGGTTTCAGAAGCAAACACAATTAATAAATTACTCACTGAAACCATTCTACCAGTAAAATGGTTTCAGAATACAACTATGTGCAACCATTCTACAAGCTAAATGGTTTCAGAAGCAAATAACTAGTAATCAACTTACTGAAACCATTCTACCAGCAAAATGGTTTCAGATTACAACTCTCTGAAACCATTCTACCATATAAATGGTTTCAGAAGGATTTCGGTGTCCAAATCAAACGAACCAAGTCTCTATTTGTAGGAAAAAAAAAATTATGAATTTTGGTATAAAAAATAAAAAATAAAAAATTAATTTACGACGAAATAATCGAGTTTAAAGTAGTGAAAAATCGCGTTTTTTTTTCGGTGTCCAAATCAAACGAACCAAGTCTCTATTTGTAGAGAAAAAAAAATTATGAATTTTGGTATAAAAAATAAAAAATAAAAAATTAATTTACGACGAAATAATCGAGTTTAAAGTAGTGAAAAATCGCGTTTTTTTTTCGGTGTCCAAATCAAACGAACCAAGTCTCTATTTGTAGAGAAAAAAAAATTATGAATTTTGGTATAAAAATTAAAAAATAAAAAATTAATTTACGACGAAATAATCGAGTTTAAAGCATAAAATGGAAAAAATCAGGCAGACCCAGTCATATGCTGACACGTGGCTGCCTTTTTCAAAAGTAAAATTTTCTCTCTCCAGCTTATAATCTAGTGTGGCGCAGACAGGATGGTAGGATGATCTGGGCTGTCTGATCAATCAGACAGCCTTAATGAGATCACATCTTGGCTGTCTGATGGAAATCAACGGTCTGTAACCATGGTCCTTCCGTACGCGCGCGACACTGGATCCACGTCTATTAATTTTTAAGAAGGTGGGGGCGCGTGTCATTATTTTTTTTTTTATGTAAAATTACAGAAATGCCCCTGTTGCTCTATTCTTTCAAAAATTAAAAGAATGGTATTTTGGTCCAATTGAAAAGGTGCACCTTGCTAACTTAGACCTAACTAGGGTCTAAGTTAGAAAACCCCTATATATATATATATATATATTTAGGTATACTCCGCATATTTTAAAGAGTTTAATTGATATGCATCGATGGTGTAAAATAGTTTTGCACAATCGTCCAATAAACAAGCATTATTTTGTCATGTCATATCAAGAAAGTGGGGTGGAGTGGAGTGATGTGGCGGAAAACATGATTGGTATTGGTTGACAGTATAAAATTATTTTACACCGTCGATAAATATCAATTAAATCTTATTTTAAAATAACTGATCAAGTTACTATTCAAAAATATAATAATAAAGATAAAAAATTGAGATGATTCCAACTCAAAATACCCTTAAAAACAACCGTTAAAAAACTAAAATTAAAAAGTAAGTTTGTGTTGAAAAAAAATCTATAGAAGGGTTTTAAAAAATAAAAATACTGTAAATAATGTAGTACTAGAGAAAATTGAAAAAGTTATTTACTACTGCAAGCAAGTAGCTAGGGATGTTCAGAGTTCACACGTAGTAGTACCTTTTCGGTAATTGATTTTGGTGCCAGCTTTTCCGTAATGTGTCCTTTCCAGTGGTTGGTTTGACAAAATATGTTTGTTAATGGCACCAAATACTAAGCAATAAAATTACAAATAAATATAATAATAATGTGATTGAATGAAGTCAAGAGGAAAAAGCTGATTGGTGATGCCGCAGTTGAAAGCAAAATGTCAAACACTACGATTCACATTTTTTGGAACTGATCGAGGTTTGACAGCTCATTTCCTTCTCCTCGTTTATAGCGACACTGCCCCCCTCTCCCTCCCTATCAATGCACACTAGTAGTATTGAAGTAGCGAAGATGAGACGTCTCTTTATCTCGTGGACTTGAAGCATTGATCTCATTATTTTTTAATTCCTCTAGACTTTTTGACAAAAGGTCAGGTTTGGCTTGATTGTGAAGAGAGGGAGGAACATTGTTGAGTTTCAAGTGTGAATGTAATATATTTTGGTTTGAGGTAGATGTGTGGTGTTTTCATCTCTCGAGAATAAGGACAAAGAAAAATATGAAGAAAGTCTTATATTTAGGGATAAGTGTCTTATATTTATGACAGAGGTAATATTTCATTGTTGAATTTTGATATTATCTATTTTCTCCACAAATCAACACGAATCTTTTATTTTATTTTTATTTGTACATTTTCACGCGATACATATTATTGTTAATTATAGAGTTTTTGTGGTATGAGTGCTATCGAGAAGAAAATATATCTTGTAGATACTCCTATATATATAGTGCAAATTAATTCTAATAAATTTTTATTCGACCAGTCTCATGCATGCAAATCTCATATATACACGGTTTTAGGATCTCTTTTATTCGACCAGTCTACATCAATTGTTGTGTTGACGCAATAATTGCGTAGAATCTCTGTCTTATATATATGGTGTTCATTCTCTGGTTGTTGCTCCCGGCACCCCAATTTCACCAACACGAGCCACATGCACGATCATCTTTCTCGGTCATGATTCAAATCTTATTTATAGTGTCATGAAAAATTAGAACATTTTGCTATATTCAACCTCAATTGGCATTTTCTATTCGTGTGATATGATATGCCTATCTTATGCAATACAACTTCTCAATCTCCATTAAAAGTAAATATAAATAATTTTACATTAATTAATAAATTTAGTTTAGTGTTATTCTTTTTCGTCAAAAGGGCGTAACCGATACCTAACAGGAAGAGGTCAATGGTGACTCGGTGGTGTGATGGTGTGGTGGCGAGGATGAGGACGAGGTGATGGCATGGTGAGGATGGACGGAGTGGCGACGGAGGACACAAGTGAAGGTTGTAGTGAAGAGACGTAGAACTAATCACACTTATACTTAAACCTAACACTTTAAATAAGATTACCTTTGAGGGAAGAAATATGTGAGAAACCAACAAAAAAACTAAAAGTAAATAATACTAAAACTAAAACTAATGCATGTGCTTGGATGAAATAATAATATGGTTAAGAACATATAAATAAATATAAATAACATAAAACAAAGTGCACAAAGACGAATGACTAGCCGCCGTGAGCAGTTTTGATTCATGTTCTTCTACCCATGACACACACCCCTTTTTCCTTGTTTTGCACCCTCCCCATGCGAGAGAGATATTACAGAAACATCCAAAAGCCAAAAGGCATAGAGAACCGTGTTATGTTATTAATAGAGAGAGAATATCAAATATCAAATTCAATTTCAATTAGTCCTCCTATGAGAAGAACAGAATCAATCAATCCTTTAGCTACTGTCCCAATCTTCACAACGTTATCTCCTTGTAATAACTTTGGAACCAACAACACTAACACATGGATTTGTTCTACACCCCCCCCCCCCCCCCCCCCCCCCCCTTAATTATTTCATACTACTACTAATGCACCATTACTAGTACTATACTACTACTACTTTATTCTACATTAGTATTATTCAACTCATCTTTTTCTTGCTCTCAATCAATCAATATGGCTGCTTGTGCTTTGTTCAATGGTGGTGGAAATAGTGATGAAACCAATTTGAGCAACAACAACAATAATAGTACTGCTTCTAACTCCAGCAACATAAGCAGTGAAGATTTACACCACAACATGTTACAAACACAACCTCATCATTCTGAAAGAAAATTACTCAGAAAAAGAATGGCTTCTGAAATGGAACTTCAACTTCACAACAACAACAATTCTTCTTCTGATAATTATCATAGATTTCCTCGTCGCAACAACAACAACAACATATCCTCATTGAATTGCTCTTTACCCTCAGCCACACAAAAAGGTGTCACTACAACAACAACAACAACAACAACAACATTATTAGCCGCAGGTACAAACAATAGTACTAGTACTAATAATAATAACTATCATTATCATAACAATAATATTAATAATAATAATAATAGTAATGTTGCTTTGTCACGAGATAACGTTTGTATTCAAAATTACCCAACTGTATCCGTCACAACCAACTACTCCACTATGTTGCTACCTTCTTCTTCTTCCAACAATCTCAACAATTCCTCAAACTCTGCTTCAAACTACACCCATTTTCAACAACCACTTGTAGAAGAACAAAACAACCCTCTTCCTTCAATCTGTGGATTCTCTGGTTTACCACTTTTTCCATCTCAAAATCAAACCAACAATAACAACAGAAACAATGGTAGTAGTAACATAATAACTTGTGCAGCTGCTAATATTGTTGATGTTGTTTCACCTTCTATGATGGAAGAAACCTCGGCTACAACAAATTGGATTGATGGTATTCTAAAAGATCTTATTCATACTTCTAACAGTGTTTCCATTTCTCAACTCATCAATAATGTTAGAGAGATTATATATCCTTGTAATCCAAATCTTGCTCTTGTTCTTGAACATAGACTTCGTCTTCTCACTGAAACTATACCACAAAATTGTTCATCATCTGTTGTTACAGAGAGAAAAAGAAACAACACAGAACAACAACAACAACAAAGTGTTGTTAATGTTAATGTTTTAGCAGCTCCTAATGTTAATTCCTCAGTGAAACTTATGAATCGTGTTGATGACATTGTTCAAACAAGTTTACATTTTTCTGATTCATCACATGTTTTGAATCAAAATCAAAACATTTTTCCTAATTGGGTTGTGCCTCAAAATCAAATCAATAGCAACAACAATAACAACCCTTCAGTTTCATCGGTTAATTTACCTTCACAACAAGATCAACAACATCAAGAACATCATCAAGAAGATCTTGCACCTGCAAGAACAACAGAAACTACTTCTGCTGAGTTGGCACTAACAAGAAAGAAGAAAGAGGAGATTAAAGAACAGAAGAAGAAAGATGAAGAAGGTTTACACCTTCTAACACTACTTCTCCAATGTGCAGAAGCTGTATCAGCAGAGAATCTAGAACAAGCAAACAAGATGTTACTCGAGATTTCGCAGCTCTCGACGCCTTTCGGTACATCAGCACAAAGAGTAGCAGCTTATTTCTCAGAAGCAATTTCAGCAAGACTAGTGAGTTCATGTTTAGGAATCTACACAACACTTCCACCACACATTACACCACATAATCAAAAAGTTGCTTCAGCTTTTCAAGTATTCAATGGAATTAGCCCATTTGTGAAATTCTCTCATTTCACTGCTAATCAAGCTATACAAGAAGCATTTGAAAGAGAAGAAAGAGTTCACATAATAGATCTTGATATAATGCAAGGTTTACAATGGCCTGGTTTGTTTCATATTCTTGCTTCGAGACCCGGTGGACCGCCTTATGTGAGACTCACTGGTTTAGGTACTTCCATGGAAACACTTGAAGCTACTGGTAAACGTTTGTCTGATTTTGCATCTAAACTTGGTCTTCCTTTTGAGTTCTTTCCTGTTGCTGAGAAAGTTGGAAACATTGATCCTGATAAGCTTAATGTTAGTAAATCAGAAGCTGTTGCTGTTCATTGGTTGCAACATTCTTTATATGATGTTACTGGATCAGATACAAACACTTTGTGGCTCTTGCAAAGGTTAGTTAGGTGCATTTATTCTGCATGATATGTTGTTATAGTTTGTTACTTTTTTATCAATTCTAGTTAGTTTTATGTATATAATTTACATAACTTAGTGCTAGCTGATTTGGAAAAATAACACTTTTTCATGAAAAATTTCCCAAAACTTTATGGTTCTTTTTTTGTTTACCTTTATAGACTATAGTGCTCACTTTATGTTATGTCTTGCCTTTTTCTCTTCTAAAGGTAGATTTGAAGCTATGATTATGTCTTTGCATAAATTAATAGATAGAAACAAAAAGAACTATATGATATTATGATCATGTTTATAGTAAGTTTTGAAAGACATAGCTCTCATATATGTTGATTAAAATTTATTTACAAACATGACATTAATATGTCTATAGTTTCTCATTCTCATTCCGAATTGGATTTGCATCGGATTTTTGTTAAAGTTATATTATTTGACCATCGAAATACATATAGTGTCTGTGTTTATCTCTATCTCTCTTACTTTTTATCTTCTGTCTCAAAATTTTGATGTCAAAAACTCATTTCTCGTTTCGTTATGTGTAGGTTGGCACCTAAAGTGGTAACAGTAGTGGAACAAGACTTAAGCAATGCAGGTTCATTTTTAGGAAGGTTTGTGGAAGCAATACATTACTACTCAGCACTATTTGATTCTCTTGGTTCAAGCTATGGTGAAGAGAGTGAAGAGAGACATGTCGTGGAGCAACAGCTATTATCACGGGAGATTCGTAATGTACTTGCAGTTGGAGGACCATCAAGGAGTGGTGAAATAAAGTTTCATAATTGGAGAGAAAAACTTCAACAGTGTGGTTTTAGAGGTATCTCTTTGGCTGGTAATGCTGCTACTCAAGCTAGTCTTCTTCTTGGCATGTTCCCTTCTGAAGGGTATACTTTAGTTGAGGATAATGGTATCCTAAAACTTGGTTGGAAAGATCTTTGTTTACTTACTGCTTCTGCTTGGAGACCTCCTTTTCATACCAATAATGTCATTCCACATCATAACTAATGGATCTCGAGTTCCTAAGCAAGAATGAATCTCGGCCATTGATTTGAGATCAGACGACTCATATTACATTCACTAAATCAATTTTAAATGATCTCGACCATTAGATTACTTTGTAACTATGTGACGGAGTTATGCAAGGAATCTGTTTCCATTACTAATTTCTGCTTAATTAGGAATGAAAATGGATTCCCTGCTGGCCGTCGTAGTAAGGTTCTCCATCTTTGATGAAGATCGGACGGTTGAGATTAATTTACGAAAGTTTTAATGCGAGTCGTCTAATTTGTATCTGATGACTTTTGATGGCCTTTTGATATTTCATCTTTTTTATCCCATGTAGCATCACTGTGTTCCTTTGATGTAATTTAAGAGACATTATTAGGTGTTTAGAAAACATGTGATATTTTGTTGCTGCCAAATGTGTTCCGCTTCAGTGATGACATAAAAAAGTAGTGGTTAATAATAGAAGAGATGAATGAGAAAATGGCTGAAGAGGAGGTACACATTTAATATATGACGATGATAGTATTTTGTTTTATTGAGAGTACTTACAGGGATGTTACTGTTATACCAGTATTTTCTTACTTTTATGGGAACCAAATTATTGGTTGTGTAGGGATGGATTTATGACTGTTATTGCATCAACACATTGATTTGGACCGTCTGATTAAAAATTAATGGTTTAGAATTTAGATTTTATAATGCCCGGAACTATTAAAATTCGGATTGTGTATTCAGAACTTTTTTTTATTTATTTGAGTACTTGTAGATTACGAAATTGGATCCTCTAATGTCTTTTCGATTCTGCCAACCCTGCTACTCTTCATTCAATAACTTTATTAGTCAAGATTGATGCAATCAGTGTGCAACTATCACTTTATTAGCTTTCGATTTTGATCAGACGGTTCAGATCGTAAAACAATTTTTTATGTATATTTAATATCAAATATGAGATTAAACTCTAGACCGTCTTTGGTTCAAAAAAAAATCTAGACCATCTAATCTCAATCAGACGGTCACTGATTAATGATTGTGTGATTGTATGCTCCATCCTACTGCACATAATTCATATTCCTGATAATTAAAGAAACAGTTTTAAAGAGAGTGAAAAAAAAACATGAATGGACGATTGAGATGATGACAACATAGAAATTAGTAGGGGATGAACTAGAGAGGATCCAAGTCCATAGATTACACTCATTTGACACCCAATCATTGGTGGTGGTTGATGGTAGACTGTCGCCGGTGGAGATCAGTGACTCCCATGGTGGTTCTGTCGACCTAACAGTGGCTGACGGAGGAGCTTTGGTGGCCGCCTGCCTCCCACCACATTCTCCAACATTATTAATAATAAATAAAAAATATAAATAAAATTATAAAACTGTTTTTAGTACTATGTATAAAAGATTTAATTGCAGTTTTAATCTCCCTATTTTGACTAAATTTGAATTTTATCCCCCTATTTTAAAATTCAAAATCTTAGCCTCCTATTTTAACTGAATTTGAATTTTAACCATTTTATTTTAAAATCTCGTATTTTAGCCCTCCTATTTTGACATGATTTGGATTTTAACCCCTTATTTTTGAAAATATATCATAATATAAATAAAAGATAGCATAAAATTATTTTAAAAAATGGTAAAATTATTAGAAATATATAATAGAAATAAAAAAATATTTGGTTTTCTATTTTTTTATTAGACGAAAAACATCTAGACATCAGGGAGGGGGGACAAATCAGACTTCACCCCTCATTTGCATATATCATCTCCTAATTATATATTAAAAAGAGGGGAAAAGAGATATATACAAAACTGGGGGACATAAACCTAACTCAGCGAGTCTACACAAAAGTGCGTAGAACAATAAAATAAATCAACTTCTAGTTAATCATAAGACAAATAGAAGTCCGTAAAACTTGAGGCGAATGAACTGACCGTCAACACGCAACGATCCACGTACCGACTACTCCGCAGCAAGCATCAAACGATGATGTGGATTTTTCAAGCTAAACAGTCTGAAGTCAAGGAATGATACGAATATTGAGATAGTCCCTGCAAAATGAGACCTGTCTATCAACCTCTGACGAATCAAATCTTGTTAAAGCATCACAAAACCAATAGAAAGTCAGATTAAGAGATGGTCAGTCAACGGGGCCGAGCCCCACGATCACAAGAATTGCCAAAAACACCAGTGACTACTTTCGTCAACACGAAGTACCTACACACCTAGCCCTTTCAAGCAAATCAGACTGAATTGGGTCTTGATGTGTCCAGCTCGTGGGAAGCTTCCAAAAATACAACACACATATATAAGTCGACTGCCAACACAGAAACGATCCAATTTAAACTCCTTGTAAAAAGCAGTACAACAGCGGCGATGGAATCAACCTCCTTTCCAAGTCCAAAAAAACCCACAAAGGATGCAGAAAATCCAACAGTGAACAAAAATATATCGTGAAAATCATTGTCTTATAAAATACCCTCACGGGTTAGACAATCAACAACACGACAACCATCTGTAGCGGCGAATTCAACCCTTAAAATATCTCTCAGCAATTGTGTATTCTCCCGTGAGACCAAATCGTGAGGCAGGAGGACTCCCTCTTTAAATCAACGACGGCGGATACTCTGAGTAATGTAATCCGGTTATATGATTATAGTTTTAAATTTCTCTTAGTTTATGGAGCAAAATCACCATGAATTAGCTAACCAGTTGATAGTGAACCAATATAAAAATCACTCCGTTGTTTCTCTTGCTCTGTACTCATTCTATTAAATTTTGTTCAAAGTTCTTTATGGTTTAACTTTTATTCTCTTGTATGTGTTTACCAAGAAGTCAAATGATTTGATAAAGAACTTTGTTTTAACCGTTTGATTTTAGAATACGTAAAAAGGAATTGTTTTTCAAAATTGGAAACACGATTCAAACCCTCACTTTCTTGCATTTTATCACTAACTAAAATTCCCAAAGTGAACCTTCAAATTTAAGGGGCCAGAATGAAATGAAAAATTTAAGGGACCAAGTTATCCAACATTTGCAATTTAAGGGACTAAAATGAAACAAAATAATTTAAAAGGACTAAAATGACTAAAAGTAACTACACGAAATGCGTGTTGTCAATACCTCAAAAGTATAAAAAATTGTCTTTTCAATATTGATTTTATTTTTTATTTCTTTTTTTTGGTATGCTTAATTAAGGAACTGGAACTATATTTGCACCCAAATATTTTGAAACAAATACATACACAAGGGCAGTTTGATAAGGTTGTCTTTAAATAAAGGGAAAATTTTGTAATTTTTCCTCTTCTTCCTTGTTTCTATCTTCCTATTCCTTTATTATTTTCCCTCTGCTATATGCGTGTTGTCAATACCGTCGAGCTTCCCCGACCATTCGACGGGTGACAGCTCAGGCATGTTAGAGAGAGAGAGAGAGAGAGAGAGAGAGAGAGAGAGAGAACGGTGAAAGAGAGAGCACTGTGAGAGAGATTGAATCATGAATATGCAGATCTGAGAGTTGTAGAGAAATTAATGGAGTAAATGAGGGAAGACAAAAAGAAAACAAAATGAATGTATTAAGTAAACAGGAAAAAATCATAGACAATCAAGTTCATGCTATCTACCCCACACCCAATATTTGCTAACTTATATGCACACATATTTGTTTCATGATACGTATGCTAAAATTCACCTCCCACTCGTGATCTAATATTCCTTTGTGTAATTCATTATTCCTCCTTCACAAGTAATCCTTCCATCTAACATCTACATTTCCTCAACCCTTGTATCTCATGTTTAAATTGATCCACTCCTTTAAATTGCTATTGAAGAAAAAAGTGTCTTATAGCACCAGGAAGTAGGAACCACAGACAATGTCATAGCATGAACACAATCTCTCAATGTATGAAGGCTTGTTTCTTCATCACCACTCCACAAATTACATACAGGGTTACCTAAATTCATGTTGCTTCTCCTTTCATTTGTTAAAAGCTTGCCATGATTAAAGTGCAACACAAAACTCCAGTTGCCAGATGAACTTCCAAATGCCAATAGATAACCCTGGCCTTCATCATACTTGCGTCTCACATATAAGAGCATAAGTGCTGGCTATGGTAAAGTGACCATATCCATTAACAGTCCAAAGCAATTTGTCATCGCCCAACTCCTGATGAGGAGGTAGTATGGAAAGCATGCGGTTTTGCACATCGATAGGAAGTCAATTGATCCTTTGAAGATTCCAAGCACCATTATATATCATCAACTAACTATGCTACTGTGTCATCTGCCGCAGCTCAATGGGAATGGATTTCACCAAATTTTCAAATTTGAAATAATCTATCTAACTATGCGTCCATGCACGCATTGCCATACCATTTCCAACCGATCTATAGTCGAACGGGGAAAAGTTTGGCCACACTTACGCCAAACTTTTTGAAAGGGCTGTATCGCGGAATTTTGCTATCACACTGTCATTTTCAATGTTCAAACAGTTATATTTACCTATAAAAACCCTACACCACAGTGCATTAATATTTCCAAGCTTCATGAGAGACACTTCATTCATGACTTCTTCAGTTGATTAATTGCACACTACTTGACAACATGTATCCTTTTCTTCTCATCACCATCACCCCAAATGAAGGAACTTTGAATTTTTTGAATCTGCCTAATGCAAGTTTTAGAGATAGAATTAGTCATTGGAATCAATAGCCTACCCACAAAAAACAAATGATTCGACTTTCATGCTGCAATGTTTCATAACTCATGATGTTATGTTGTATCCTATCTCTCATTTATTTTTAATTTATTAATTAATTGTTTAGTTTAGAGGAGCCAAATCTCAACTAATATCACACCAAATCTTGATTCTTTTTTTTTTGGTTACAACACCAAATCTTGATTCTTAATAACACATACAAATTAAGAATCAACACCAAATCTTGATTCTTAATAACACATACAAATTTATTTTTGTATGATAAAATATAAATAGTATTGCATGACCAGTAAATGAATACATTGGAAATTTTGTAACCTAAGACCACCCTTCTGGTACATGACACAGGTCAAATATTAGTACAAAAACTAAAAAAATAATGAATGCAAATGCATTAAATTAATGAGAAGTATTACTAGAGAACAAAATTGTTTTGTTTTTTGTTTTTTCTTTTTATATATATATATAGCTGTTGGATAACAATGTGTCATCAAACAAGAACAAACTTTGCGCAAATTATAATAAATCCAAAGAACTAGAAGGAATCATTCTACTTGTTTCTCAGCTATGAATAATTTACATCATGAAGCATAATAAAATCTTGAAACAAACAATTTCACTGTCTATATGAGTTATACTGCCTTTGCTCGTGCATAACTCTTCATACTGCCCACCAAATTACACAGTGGGGAAAACCTCAACCAACACCAATTAGCTATCTTGAAAACTGTAAGGGTACTCAGATTTCTTAATGCCGGAAATGCAGTGAAGTTTCCAGGGTTCCTTATTGACTGATTAATTTTATAACAGGCGTGTTAACCTCATCAACCCTATTGCTTCTTTCCACAAAACCGTTTCGAAAAATTATGTCAAAAAATTGAGCACCCATAGCACAGGCATCTTCTTGTTGCATCTTAAAAGCTTTCTCATAATTTTCTATGAATTTACATTGCACTCACTCAAGAGCTGATTCTCTTTGTTCAGAAACTTCTTCCAATAGCTCTTGTAATTTGGAATTCCCAGATCAAGCCAAGGTTTCATTTTCCCGTTATAGTGTAGTACTGGAGCTGTTTTAATGGAGTTAGAATCAACATTGTAATCATGACCCAATCCAGACCGCACCCACGACTCATTGAGTGGATATATTTTATTCTCAAATGCAAGCAAGCTTGCAGGCCATGCTGCAGCTATAGTGGATCCTTTTTGTACGCTCAACTACATATGGAAATAAATAACATCATAAAAGGTAAATAACACAGAATACCCAACAAAGTACAAATTACATGCAATCATTAAAGACAACATAATTCTTTAGGTAATTTTATGTTTGCTATTATATTCGAGCAGAATATGACCCACCTAAATATAAAGACTACTTCTGACCCTTCATAAAAATACTAATAAGTAAAGAAAAGACAAAAGAAAGAAACCAACAGGGTATTCCTATACACAAATGAACCATCTCAATTGCAACTATTTCTAGCTAGTGTTAAATCAGGCTGGTGATACCCTTCTCCATTGCTACTATTTCTATCTAGCCTTAAATCAGGCTGGTGATTCCTATACCTAAATATAAAGACTACTTCTGACCATTCACAATTCACAAAAAATTCCTAGTAAGTAAAGAAAAAACAACAGAAACAACCAGACAAGGTATTCCTATACACAAATAAACTATCTCTATTGCTACTATATATTCCTAACTTGTGTTAAATCAGGCTGGTGATACATACATAACTTGAAAACAAAACAAAATGAAAACAAGTTTGTCTTTTTAATTAAGACTGAAAACATAAATTATCTCACAAGCAAACAGTCCCTTATAATTCTATTAAATTTGACTATTCTTTGATGGTCAGGCTATGTGGGGTCATCCCAAATTGGGTCAAGCCAATTTTTTTAAAAAAATTCTGTTAGCCTAGTACGTTCGTCTTGTTGGGTTATTCAAACCAATGCATTGAGCTCAGCCCAATTTGACACGTCTACCTATATTTAACAATATTACTTTTAGCACTGCTATATGATATCCAATAATAGTATTTTCCAAAAATATTGTAATGCAGATCTAGGGATTTTTGCTACTAACCTCTTTTATCAACCTTTTGTAAGTTTGAGTAATACCAAACTCTCTCCACTTCACTAGGTTAATTATGTTCAAGCCCGACATCCAAGCACAGGAATTATGATTGAAACCTTTCTCACCCAAATAACTTTTCAGCTGACCCAGCCTTACCGAGCAGAATTGCACTGCACCATTAACTTTATCCCCCATGTCTAGGTTCCAAAGGGCTGACAAGTCTTGCTGAATAACAACGTCGTCGTCCAGAACGATGACTTTCTTCAATTTTCTGAATATATCAGGAAGTAAATAGTGTGAATGGGAAAAAATTGAAACATATTCTGTTCTAAACTGGCCCATGGATGGATTATCATTATTGCGAAATGAAACACGAAACTCTTCAGGCAAGGACAGTTGTAATTGATTGTCTTTTAGGCTATCCATCTCAAGATGCTCAACATTTAACACTTGAACAGCAGCTTCCCCATAATTGTTCATCTTGAACCATAGCTTCATTGCATAATAATTTTGTCCATCAGACAACACATGAAAAACCTGATTCCGACTTACCTGAAATATTGAGCAGAAACAAGTGAAATTATTAAAATTTCAGCTAAAATTCATCCTCTATTAATTCAGTGGTGCATGATTAGAAGAAAAGCATACTTTTGCATGAGTTACAGTAGAGTTAATAACCACTGATGCTGCAAGCACATTATTTGAGAAAATAACATAATGGTGCAATGAAGAATCTTCAAATTTTTCTGAATCAGCATCTTCATCATGTGAAGATTTGAAATATTCAACAGTTAGTTTCAGTGCCAGACAGTGAAAACTCTTCGGCATGGTCAGAACATTAAGTTTATATAGGAATGCACTCTGTTTCATGTGGAAATCAGCTTCATCCTCAGTCAGATCATATATTTGTCTCAATTTCTTATCAACATTGTCACAAACCACGGGGACTGATTTAGCTTTGGCTATTGCAACTTCCATCTTCTCTGATTTAGTCTCAACACTATAAAATGATTTTGAATAACATGTAAAATTTCTTGTAAACTTTAGCAACTCAAATGAGAAAAAGTGCTCTTGCATGAGAGGTACTGTTAAGATATGTAATAAAAACATTCATGGGCTAACACCTAACATCCTAAGCTTTTGAAGAGTTGGTTCATGAGTCATGTCATGCCTAAAAGTCAAGGGTCACAGAGCAATAGCATTAGGTTCGAGGTTAAACAAAAGAAAGGAAATCTTAAACCCCAAGATAGAACAAAGTTGAGATAAGAAAACTAAGGTCATATTTGCAGTATAACCTATTAGCCCAAAAAATTGTCTAGGGAAACCGTAAATGGTGTTAAAAACAAGTACTCAAGTAAACAGAAGTTTAGGACAAATATATAGAGCTAATAAAAATAATACAGTTCACTTTAGTTGTTTTAGGAGATAAACTACATTAAGGACTCTAATGTCTGAAAACATAGCATTAACATTTGGATCCAAGAAAATTACCAAAAGCCAGATTTGCATGCAAATAAGACAACTGAAACTCAACATTTTTTACAAGACTACTTGATTGAAGGTGATTTATCAAATATCAATAATTTCTCAAGTAGAAAGCAACTGAAACAACTATGCCAGGGGACAAAAGAAATATCAAATGATATCAGCTTACTGTGGTGGAAGATCAGCGTCTGTAGAAGATTCACTAAGCATATGCTCCAGCTCTTGTATATTCTGTTTTAGTTCGCGAGACAGTTTGTCTTGTGCTGGGAGTTTTGCAATGCTAGGATAATAAGATCTAGCCACAAATAGTTGGTCTTTCAATTTCTTAACCATGGCATCTTTCATAACTTCTCTATGTTCTTGTTGCCACAGGCAATAACTACCATATGTGAGCTCGCACGACTTTCCATTTTCATCAGCAGAACTTGTCTTAGGGTGGGTGACTTGTTCCGTGCGAACAACTTTAGGATTCTGTTACAGAATTTAAATTAGTTCATGTAGCTACATGGACAATAATATATAAATGTTTTAAAGAAGTCTGCTGGAAAGGGCAAAGTTAAAAAACTTGTGTTAGAGAGACAGTGAGTATTATTTGGCTGTTTTTACGACTTCTATTTTTTCTGCAAGCTGATTAACTATTTGAGTGGAGTGTTAAGAGTTACATTTTTATGCTAGTACTTGGTGTGCTGTGAATATTATAGGATATAAGAAAAGAATAAGGATTATACTAGTTATGGAAGATTCTTCCTACTAAGATTAATAGTACACGTAAGTCTGTCAGTCACAGTCAATGGCTTGAACTGAACTATTCCGAGCAATTATGCGTTCAACAAAGATTTCAACAAATGACAATAATATATGCGTACATTAGAAGGTGGAGGTGGTTGTAGAACAGCCTTCGGTGGCACCTTGACACCTGAAAATCATTTAAAATTAAAATCGCAAAAAGGGAGGAAATAATTTCCAAGAAGGTATCATGAGGAAATATGATATTGAACTGGTAGAAGCACACCTCTATGTTTTTCTTCATTGGCACCCCTTTTGATGGTTCCATTCTTGTCTCCTCGAGTATAACTCTTCATCACATCCTGCATTCAAAATTATTAATTGATAAATGATAATTAATAGTATTGCCACATATATTCTAGATGGCATATGATTCAGTGTCCCCAGTTCCATGTGTAAGGAAGGAAGATTCTTATTCACCTTGATCTTATGAATCTTATAATTTTAGACGAAACAGTACATTTATGCCCCAATCTCACAACTTGTCAATCTGGAACAAGGAGTATCTAAAATTTTAAAACTGGTGTGCACAAGTGCGCCAACGTTTCCAATGTAAAGGGGTCACTTTTGTATGGAAAATTTTAGGCTTAACTACACATTTGGTCACTTACGTTTATTTTAGGTTTCAATTTGGTCCCTTACGTTTAAAAAGTATCAATTTGGTCCCTTACGTTTATTTTAGGTTTCAAGTTAGTCTTTTCCGTTAGTTTTGTCACTAACACCGTTTGAACAGTACACGTGTCAGCGTGTCAAAGTGCCACGTGTCAGTCCACGTATGCAAATTGACTGCCACATGTGACAAAATTGACGGAAAGGACTAACTTGAAACCTAAAATAAACGTAAGGGGCCAAATTGATACTTTTTAAACGTAAGGGACCAAATTGAAACCTAAAATAAACGTAAGGGACCAAATGTATAGTTAAGCCAAAATTTTATTTGGACGATTTTGGTGAGTATTGGATGTGTCGTACTCTGAAATAATTTATAATGGTTATGTTCAAAGGCTTTGCCAAAAACAAAGAGACAAATATTTTGCAGGAACATGCAGTTTATGCAGTCCGTTAGAGCGTTTGGTTAGTTAGGATAGGACTACCTCGATACAAATGGGTGCATGGCATTCTTCTAATGTCTGTTTAAAAATAGCTTCCATTAAAACATACTTTGGGCAGCCTTTGATGTATTGTTTATTTATATTTATATTCCACTGTTCTGTTATAATTCTTCTTTTTTCTGTTCTGGAGGAATCTGTGTCCTCCTGTTAGCTGTATTTCCTACGGATTTCTCTAAAAAAAATTACTTTTACAGTAATAAAAACCAAAAAACAATGCAACTTACAAGATCTCATCCTTAGGTTGACACGAAACCCAAAAACCTTACAATTATGACAATGACAGAAAAACGGCTCACAACACGTTTTTCCCTCGATTTTTTTCTAATTAAAAGCCCCCTTGCTATTATTCCACTTTCAGGTTTCAAAGACATCCTTTGGATTACATTAGGCAAGAATAAAAAGACGAGATAATCGGTTATTTATATGAATATTATATCATACAAATTTCTAAATAAAGAAGTATAAAAATTAACCACCAGAGTGTTATGCAGAGAACCTTGGGAAGAGTTGGTTCAAACTTAGTGATCAGTTCCTTCACATGACTTGATTTTTTTCCCTGCGGAATTAATTTACAAAAAAATAATATTAATTGGGGCTTTGGGGGACTAAGATTTCCGTTTTTGAATGTTTGGTTCATACACCAAACACATGTTCCTTTTGAACATAATTACTGATAACCTAATAAAAGGATTAATTGTTAACCCATGCCAATTGAAAATTAGAAAAGTATTCACACATTTGACTATTTAAAAAATGACAATTTACGTAACCTAACTCCGGACTACAACTTTAACAGCGATTGTTGCCATGAGAAACAAGTAGAAGATTGGTAGATAAAAAGGAAGGCTTAATTTAAAACAGCTTTGGACTAAACCACCATACCTCAGACTGATCCTCGTTATGGCTCACATCATGTCTGTCGAATGTTTCAATAACTTTCTGAGTCTGATTTGACAAATAACACAAGAGAAAGTGAGGAAGAAACAACAAATTCAAAATGATAATTCTAAATGAAGCTGCAAGATTTGTCACATATTCACAGATACATTTGAATTGAATGCTTACCGAAGGAGTATTTCTCTGTTCATATATATATCCTGCATAAACACAACGACAAATGGATACCAACAGTAAGGAAAAAGACAATTTACAAAAAAGACATAAATAAAGTGCAATGCTATTTAGTATTTAGTGCAAAACACTATCATCACAAACACATCACCAGAAAAGAATTACCTACCAGTCATAACAATATTTAGCAGAATACAGGGACACTGCTCAGTGAAAAATCTAACCAGAAAAAACACCATATTGGTGCAAGTTCAGTGCAAAATTCCATAGCATTTTTTCATAATTAAATAAAGTTAGCACCATATATTGTGACTGATGGAAATTCATCTCGAAAACGGCACTTTCATTGGCACTTTCATTATTACTGCTAATAAACACACATAAATACATCCAAGGCAAGAGCAACAAAGTATTGTATATATATTCTACTACACTACAAATGCACAATTATAATAGAAATACTACTATTGGTTGCATTAATTAATTAATAAATTAATAATAGAGGAAAACAGACATTTATCACAGGATTAAATTGGATAAAATTATTATATAATTAATCCATAATAGTTGATCCAACGTAGAAGCAAACGTGCATTGAACTTTACTCTAATTAAATTTTAAATTAAAAAGAGGAAACATAACAAAGCAACACGATTCGTTAATCACATTGATAATACTATACACAGATCCTTAAGAAATCAAACTCAAACTTCTATCAGCTTGAAGCAATATAATGAACGAAAATTCAAACAAAAACAAAATAACACAATCAACATTGGATCTAAACGCTATAATGAATACGAAAGATGCGAACATGATTACGAATGAAATTATAAGCGTAATTGATGTGGATCTGTTATGTATATAGAAAATGTGATGAAAATGAAGAACGCGTAATTGAATTGAGAGTGAAGGAATAATAGATCTCAGTGATTAAGCGCGAGATCAAGTACCGGGAGAGTGAAAACCGTTGTGAAGACCGAGCAAGAAAACGAGAGGAACGAGCATAGAGAGAATGACGAGACCGAGAACCGCAATTACGAAACCTCTCCACCGTCGTTTTGCGGGGACGCCGTAAGATGGAACCGCGCCCAAACCACCGCTCTTCATCGTTATTTTCTTCCTATTTCTTCAATTCTTTTTTTTCTATCTATCTCTCTCTTTCTTTCTTTCTTTTTCTCTTTCTCTTTTTTCTCACTCGCTTTTCTACTTGGTTGTGTTTTGTGCTTTTTCTGTTTTTTTTTTGTTTTTTATTTATTTTTTGTTTGAAGATAATAATAAATATAGTAATAAAAAAATAATATTTTAATAAATATTTGGAACTGAGACTCTAATGAATCAACCGCCGAGTGTGGAAGTTAGTTTAGGTTGATCTGCCAACAATGGAAATAAATTGGATCTGGTCTGGTGGTACAAATGCATTATTTAAAGTGGGAAACTTACCTGTAAAAACTAACCATAGGGTTAAAACTTAAAACTACTTTTATTTATTCTAAGCTAGTGAAAACACATTTATCTCTATAAATTAATTTATATGCAACATCAGTGTAAAGTTATTTTACACATATACATTTAATAATATACTGTCATATTTATTAAATGACGTGACAACGCATCATTGGATGCATGTGTAAAGAATCTTTACACCGACAGTGCACAACAATTAAACTCTTATCTCAATATTTTAAAATTGAGTTCGAACCAATTTATTTAGGGAAAATATTTCGTGCATTTGCTTATAATTCATTATTTTTGCTTTGTCAACAAATTACAATTTGTCAAAAGAAAAATAAATTCATTATTCATATGAATTGAGGTTATGATTAAAATCAAATATTTTAAGCTAATAAATTGATTTATGTGGTAGGGAATTTGAACCATTAATTAGGTGATCAGATATTTAATTTGTGGCTTATGCATATGGAAAAAAATATAATTAGGAGGGGCGAGCGTACATTGTCTGTCCTCAGTGGCGGCTTGCACACATGTGCAAGGTGTACGACGACATCGGGCCTCAAAATTTTGAGGGTCTGAGCTCAAAATTTTAAGGTCCTACAATATTACTTATATATTATTTATACCTATAAAATATTAGATGTATATTAATAGATTAATTTTTAAGCCATAAACTAATAGTTATATATTGTTAATATTCATATAATATCATATGAGTATCAATAGATTAGTTATCTACACTTGTAAATATAGTTTTAGTCCATTTTTATCTTTCCATAAAATTTAAACTTAGATTAGGAAGTTCCTTTTTGACGTTATATACAAAAATAATTATTTTATATTTCTTATCCTATTTGAGTTGATACAATTGGTTTAATATTGATAATCTATATGTTTACGAGAATAAAAATAATTTTTTTATATTATACGCAATTTAAATCGACAATTTTTTAAAAAAAATAATAAATTTTTTATGTTAAGGGTCACTTTGATATTTTGCATAGGGTCTCCTAAAACCCGAAGACGCTCCTGTCTGTCCTATAAGTTCTTCGGCAATTCTTAGTTACAGAGAGAACTCATATTGTGTGTTTTATAGATTCTTCGACGGATATAATTAGTCACAGTTAAACAAAGGTGAAAAGCTTGTATCGATATCATGGTAACTTGAAGAAAGTAAAAGGTTTTAAATGTTCTAATTATTATTATGATAAAGTACTAGTTGGACACCCGTGCGTCCGCACGGGAGTCGCGGCGTTGCCGCTCCTCACTTGCTAACATAAAATAATAATTTACTGGAAAGTAATTCAAAAGATAAAAAAATAAATAAGAAAGGATATAATATTTGGTAAAAAAAATAGAAAAAGAACAATGGTAAAACCATCACAAAAAAACCTCAAATATCCATATTAGTATAATATGAATTTTGTTCAAAAAAAAATATAAATATAGATAATGGAAAAATCATGAAAAAATAGGCTACCTTATTAATATATTAGGAAAAACATCGTCTTGTAAAAATAACCAAAAACTTATGTCTGTGTATTCAATATATGAGTATAAATATAGTCCCGTAAAAATTATTAGAATATAGGCAACCTTATTAATGTTAGTGAAAATATAGGTCTCACAAAAATCATCAAAATAATTAGGTCACCGTATTAAATATTAAATATGAGTATAACCCGTAAAATTGTAAAAAAAAAAAATAGACAACATAAAAAATAAATTTTCATGTTAATATATGAGTAAAAAACATAGGTCCCACAAACATTACACAAAACATTAGGTCATTGTATTAACATATGAGTATAAATATAGATCTCACAAAAAATAGTAAAAAATTAGAAACTTTATTAATAAGAGTAAAAACATATAGCCCTGCAGAAATCAGACAAAAGATTATATCCTTGTGTTAATATATGAGTATAAATATATGTCAGGTAGAAATTATGAAAGAATTGACAACCTTATTAATATATTAATAAAAAACATAGGTCTCGTAAAAATCAACAAAATAATTAGGTCCCTGTATTAATATATGATCTATTAGAACCCGTAAAATTATAAAAAATTAATTTTTTTTATTAAATTATGATTAAAAATATAAATCTTGTAGAAATTAAAAACAAAAAAGGTTATGGTATTAATATATGAGTATAAATATACGTGCTACATAAATTATTAAAGAACGGGAAACCTTATTAATAAGAAGAAAAATATAGGTCCCTCAGAATTCACACAAAAGATGATGTCCTCGTATTAATATATGAGTATAACTCGTAAAATTAATAAAAATATATACAACTTTATTAATATATGAGTAAAAATATAAGGCCCGTAGATATAACCAAAAAAATTATGTTCCCATATTAATATGAATATAACCTGTAAATTATTAAAAAAAATAGACAACATAATATATTAGTAAAACACAAGTTCCGTGAGACTAAATATAAATTCTGCATAATGTATTGGTCAATCTATTTCAAAAGAATGACCAATGTATTGATGACAAGTGAATTTTTTGTTCCGGTAAAATAAAAGGTAATTTATTTCTCAAAAAATTAATTTGTCCTTATATCAACAACAAAATATCTTCCAAAACAAAACTTCTAAAAAAATGTCATTTATTTTTTAACTTTGTATTTAATTCTTTTTTTTTTAAACTAAAAGTATCATCCGCACAACCCTGCAGAGATCAATCCCCTCGAGATGACTAAGAATTCTTATTGTTTTAGTCTAAACATTTTTTCGGGAGTTTTTCAATTATATTAGTAAAACACAAGTTCCGTGAGACTAAATATAAATTCTGCATAATGTATTGGTCAATCTATTTCAAAAGAATGACCAATATATTTATGACAAGTGAATTTTTTGTTCCGGTAAAATAAAAGGTAATTTATTTCTCAAAAAATTAATTTGTCCTTATATCAACAACAAAATATCTTCCAAAAAAAACTTCTAAAAAAATGTCATTTATTTTTTAACTTTGTATTTAAATTTTTTTTTTTAAACTAAAAGTATCATCCGCACAACCATGCAGAGACCAATCCCCTCGAGATGACTAAGAATTCTTATTGTTTTAGTCTCAATATTTTTTCGGAAGTTTTTCAAATTTTCTCCCACCATATTCTGATATTAAATTAATTAAATATAGGACAAAACTTAGAAACGGTTCCATTTTTCTCCCACCATATTCTCATATTAAATTAATTAAATATAGGACAAAACTTAGAAACAGTTCCATAGGTACTGTTGATACTGTTCACCAATTAAAATGCGACACCTGAATTAATTTATTCGTCATTAATAATTTATTAAACTCCGTCAGTTCACCATTATCTAAAAATCTAAAAGTGAAACTGGGTTTTTAATTTTCACAGTTGTTATCAACATTGATTGTATCATTGAAAGTGAAATCAACAATAACAACAGTATAAACATGCCAATAACCCTCAACCATGGAGAGGCTTTGATGAAAGGCCAACAAAGTTAAAAAAATCGTTCGAGTCCTCCCATTGTTAAGCCATAAGTTGGGAAGGTGAAAAGGGAACGGATGAATTGAAGGAAAGAGTAGTGGTGATCTCCATCGCTTTACTCTTCTCTTCCACTTGCTCGACGAAATTCGAATTGACAACGTGAATTTTATTAAAATTGAAATTAGTGATATGGAATAAATTAATCCATGTATCATGTTTCAATTGGTCACAGTAAAAACCATTTCTATGGTTGTACAAAAAAAAACAGTTTCTATGGAACTGTTTATAAGTTTTGTTCTTAAATATATTTAGTTGAATTAAAAATTAACTTAATTGAATATTGGCTTTAAGTCCATAAATGAATTTGATATTAAAAAAAAAATTCAAAAATATATGTGTAGACAAATATAAAATAAACGGACAAATATAACATTAATATTTTATTCTTTTTAAGTAATTAGTATTGCTGGCTTATTGATGAAAACTTTCCATATAAAACTTTTCAAAAAATAAAAAAACGGAAACATAAAATAAAAGGACAACTATTTTTGTTTTAAGTAAGATTAAAAAAAAAATATGTGTAGACAAATATCGCATTAATATTTTATTTTTTTACGTAATTAAAAAAATGGATTTGTAGATAAAAAGAAAACAAAAATGTGGGAGAAGAGGTAATTTAGATTAAAAAATAAATAAAAATAAAGTGATGTAATTTAATTTGGATTACCTACAAAAAATTGGATTTGTAGGTAAAAAGAAAAAAAAGTGTAATCTACCTATATTAACAAAAACATGGCAAGATGGTCGATGCCCATTTAATAAATATGTATAGGATATATCGATGCCCACTTAATAATTGATTTTTATTTACTAAAAAATTGAATTTGTATAAAGTAAGGTATTTGAATTTGGGTTACGTACAAAAAATTGAATTTTTAGATAAAAAGAAAAAAAGCGTGAAAGAAGTAACAAATAAAGTGGAGTTTTGTGGTTATAATTGGTCATTTAACTCATATTGATTATATGTTGGTTCCAAAAAAATAACAAATTAATTCATATGACTTAGTGGTAAATGTAATAAGAAGTGTAACTAAAAGGTTAAGGGTTCGAATCATACTGAAATTTTTTTTTAGCATTTTTCTACTAACTTTTTTTGATAAAGACAAAATTTAACCCTGAATTGATTATGTGTCAAAAAATGAATAAGGGGCAAATTGGGAATTTCATTAGTATCTTCCTTTCTTAGATAGTAGATATGTTGGTTCCAAAAATATAACAAATTAATTCATATGGCTTAGTGGTAAATGTAATAAGAAGTGTAACTAAAAGGTTAAGGGTTCGAATCATACTGAAAATTTTTTTTTAGCATTTTTCTACTAACTTTTTTTGATAAAGACAAAATTTAACCCTGAATTGATTATGTGTCAAAAAATGAATAAGGGGCAAATTGGGAATTTCATTAGTATCTTCTTTTCTTATATAGTAGATGTAATAAGAAGTGTAACTAAAAGGTTAAGGGTTCGAATCATACTGAAAATTTTTTTTTAGCATTTTTCTACTAACTTTTTTTGATAAAGACAAAATTTAACCCTGAATTGATTATGTGTCAAAAAATGAATAAGGGGCAAATTGGGAATTTCATTAGTATCTTCTTTTCTTATATAGTAGATGTTGGTTCCAAAAATATAACAAATTAATTCATATGGCTTAGTAGTAAATGTAATAAGAAGTGTAACTAAAAGGTTAAGGGTTCGAATCATACTAAAAATTTTTTTTAGCATTTTTCTACTAACTTTTTTTGATAAAGACAAAAATTAACCCTGAATTGATTATGTGTCAAAAAATGAATAAGGGGCAAATTGGGAATTTCATTAGTATCTTCTTTTCTTAGATAGTAGATTTTTAGCATTTTTCTACTAACTTTTTTTGATAAAGACAAAATTTAACCCTGAATTGATTATGTGTCAAAAAATGAATAAGGGGCAAATTGGGAATTTCATTAGTATCTTCTTTTCTTATATAGTAGATGTTGGTTCCAAAAATATAACAAATTAATTCATATGGCTTAGTAGTAAATGTAATAAGAAGTGTAACTAAAAGGTTAAGGGTTCGAATCATACTAAAAATTTTTTTTAGCATTTTTCTACTAACTTTTTTTGATAAAGACAAAAATTAACCCTGAATTGATTATGTGTCAAAAAATGAATAAGGGGCAAATTGGGAATTTCATTAGTATCTTCTTTTCTTAGATAGTAGATAGATAGATAGATTTACACTATCAATGCATAATTCGACATGGGTACAGTCGCCTCAATCTACTGTAATTCATGATATGTGAGTGAATGATTTAATGGTAGCAGGGAACAAAATGTGGAATTTGAGCCTACTCCAAAATATTTCCCCTCCACATATTGTTGATCTCATAATTCAGGTACCTTTGCACTCTTCTGTCATTGTTCCTAGTTTAATTTGGAATAATGATAAGGGAGGAAGTACACTGTGAAGTCTGGCTATATCATTTGCATGGAAAAAATTTTGCATAAACTCACATCATTATGTTCCGAGAGAGTGGAAGAGGTTATGGAGAATGAAAGTCCCACCTAAAGTTCGTAATTTAATTTGGAGAATTTGTCTCGGATGTCTTCCTACGCACGCGTCATCGTTTACAGGGGTGTTAATTGTCCTACTTGCTGTCCTCTTTGTGATGGTGATGAGGAGGATGATTTACATCTTTTATTTCGTTGTCAACTGAGTATGGAAGTTTGGACTTTGGCCGATTTGAAGAACATCATTGATAGAAAGTTTGCTTTGTCTTCGTCAGTTCGTCTCCTTCCAATGTGATCATGCAAAATTTAAGTACCGAAGATGAGACGACAATTAGCTTGATGATTATATGGAGTTTATGGTTTAATAGAAATGAGTGGATTTGGAATGACAAGAAAACCTCATATTCTCTCTTTGGCATGTGTTTTGTTGGAAGATTGAAGAGTGGCACGAAGAGCTGAACAATATGAGGTCAACAGCCCCTCTTCAGGTCCTAACGGTACATATCCAGTTGGAGACTCAGTTTGCAATCATCCTCCTCGAGGTCGAGGGTGGCTCAAGTGTAATGTAATGCAAGCTTTAACCAACATTATAGGCTCACTAGTGGTGATTGTGTGCTGATGAATCTTAGAAATGAGTATTGAGCCTAACTCATCCTTACAAAACCGGCTTGTAAAGTGAGGATTGCCACTTGCTTATAAACACTTAGTCAGGCCATCTCTCAACCGATGTGAGACTCTTAACAAGGAATAACCATGGTACTTTTGTGTTGGGGCTTACTGTGTGGACCGAACCAATGATGCAGGTGCATTGCGGAGAGACTTTTGTTTTGTTGGCAGCCATGCATTGGATCCAAAGCTTAGGAGTTCATCATGTTATTTTTGAGAGCGACTTTAAAACTCTAGTTGATGTTATCCTTGCAAACAGTGGAGATGTAAGTAAATTTGGTTCAATTGTTTCTAATATTAGGAGTATGATTCTTATCAATTGTAAAACTCTTGTTGACGTTATCCTTACTCAGACTCTTGTTAGGGTGGTCATTTCTTATGCTAATCGCCATACTTTTGATTACCTGCCATCTTGTATTGAGCATATTTTGATTATTGAAATGAATTAATTGTATGTTTGGTTTCAATTCTGGAGCATCCAGAATTGATTCTGGACGTGTAGAATTGATTCTGACTTGTTTGGTTTCTCAAAAGTAGAATTGATTCTGCCTCCAGAATTGATTCTACTTGAAGCTAGAAATCGTAGCTTCTGATTCTAGAATTGATTTTTACACTCAAATTTTTTGTTCAACTCACTTTTTCATGAATATATCCAAACATAAACCACTTCAGCTTAAAATCAATTTTGGCCAGAATCAATTTTACAGAATCAATTCTGCCAAAATCAATTATCTCCGCCGCAGAACCAAACACACACTAAGTTTCTTATTATAAAAATAAAAAAAATCATTTAGGTTTTTTTAATCAAGACATTGGACTCAAGTGGTAAATGACATTAAAAGATGGATCGTTCGGAAGAACCCGAATTTGATTCCTGAGTGGAATAATTCTTGACCAGACTTTACTTAGATTGTGACTGAACTCCAGATTATTAGGGGTCCTTCTCCTAGGAACTAGAGTGTTAACACCAAAAACAAAAATTCATGAAGTTTTTTTAAAGAAATCAAACTTATAAAATTTCATTAATCAACAACTGTTAAATACTATTTGATATATCAACCAAAATTTTGAGACTTACTACGTAAGTGGTTGTCTTAGCTAAGTTAAGGTACGAAGAAACTCATTTATTTGTCACATAATAAAGTCAACACTAAAATCATCATAAAAAGAATGAAAAAAACCCTCTACACTATAAAGTTATGTCTCCAAACTCATAAACATCATACCTATTAGAATGAAAATAGTCCACCACATATGCGTCATTGTCCAGTTCAAAATCAACTGGACCCAAGTCTAGGTCATGAACTCATTTAAGCGTCAAAATCAGTGGACAAAGGAGAGAAAATTAGGAGATAGTTTGAAGATTGACTTCACTTGCATGTATGATTCTAGTAGTTAGAAGGGTTTGAGGTTGTCGTACATAGAGAGAGAAGGAGAAGGTAAGACAATCTTCAATGGGGAGTACCTATTTTTTAAGCATTGGTACCTAATAGGTATCTTCATTAGAGCAAAACATAAATAGTACCTAATAGCTATCAGTTTTACAATAAACAATGATATCTATACTATTTTCAGGGCCGGCCCAACATATGTTGAGGCCTAAAGCGAAAAATTAAATGAGGCCTTTTAGAAATGATTAAAAAAAAAGTTTGTCAAAAAAAATAAAAAAAATGATAAAAAAAAAATATTAATCCTTTTATACAATAATAGTTGTCACACCTCGGCTAAAACAATTGTTTTATTTCTAATATTATTTTTAATTACTTTTTTCAAGTTTTCAAAAAATAGTGGGATTGGTCCATTTGATTAGTCAATCCTAGGGCCGGATATCAAGTTTTAAAAAAAAAAAGTTATAGGTAATTTTGTAAAAAATAGTTTTTTTTGATAATTTTTTGTAAAATATAATTTAATCACTTATGAATAATTATAATAAATCATCAGGTCAAAAAATTAACTGTTAGTGAATTAATTATATTGGTGTACTGCTCACCAAGAAAGCAATTACGGTGGTGGTGGTGTGTTATTATTCAAACATTGGAAAATGAGGCTTATTAATAATTTTTGAAAAAATAAATTGAAAATGCAACAGTTAAGTTTCGATCCTGTGACCAAGAGCTAAAAAATGCAAGGTCTTCAGCCGCTGCGCTATTACTAAAATACTGTCAACAATTATGAACAAATATCTCTATATTAAAAATTGAGGTCTATTTCCCCAACAAAAAAAAAAACAATTGAGGCCTATTTCTTGGCCCAAATTTTGGGGGCCTAAAGCCCTAACTTCACTTGCTTTGGGCTTGGGCCGGCCCTGGCTATTTTTGTGGGACCGACCTATTTATATTGAAGTAGAGTTATTGGTGAGGTGTGTTATTGGATGTGAGATGCATTTAGAACTTTTTAAGAGATGTTGGGTTGGAGGGATTGAGTACTTATTAGGTACTATCATTAAAAAAATGAAAAATGAGTTATGTGTACACATAGGTCCCAGTTAAATACTAAAAAAATAGGAATTTCATTGTGGATGCTCTAAAAATTAGTTGAATTATGCTTCTTTGGTCTATAAATACTCCTCGCTCTTGTTCTAAGGTACTGTTTGACCCAACTTTTTTTATGTGTAGAAGTTATTTTAACTATAAAACTATAAGTAATAGCTTTAAAACTAATTAAAGTTGTTTGGTAAATCTTATTTTTTTTTATAAAAAAATATTAAAAGTTGTTTTTTTCTTTTTTTATTATAATAGAGTTAAAAAATATGTTTGATAATATATTATGTATTATAATTTTTCTTAAAATATAGTAGCTGATTTTTTCTTTCTAGAGCTTTTAAAAATTGTTGTTTGGACTAACTTCTTACTTCTAAGAAAAAAGAATAGGAAAAAAAGTTAGGTCAAACGGTACCTAAATATAATACAAACCAGATTCATCTATTATGCAATGAATCTACTTTGTTTGGGTCTTGTATGACTTTTGTATTTGTTTTTGATTGTTTGACTATCTTGTAAACTCTTGTAGTCTACCCCGATACGTCTTGTGCTAGGGAGGCTGATTTAATTAATATACTAGTATCCGGACCCGTGCCAAGCACGGGTAAAATGAGACTACAAAAAATAATATTTTAATATTAAAATTTTCAAAATTCTTAAATAAAAAGAATATAAATATAGGATATCGTATTAATATATGAATATAAATATAAATCCGGTGTAAATCTCAATGTAAAAATATAGACTCGTGTGTAAACTTTTTTTAAGAAAAAAACTAAACAAACAAAAAAAAGTTAAATTCGATAGTAAAATAAATATGAAACAAAAATACCCTAAAGAAATTATCATAATATATCTTATATTAGTTAATTTTCACATCAATATACTCCGAATAAAATAAATATAGAACCTAGTATATATTATAAATAAAAAATATGTCTCTGTTTTAATATATGAACAAACATACGGTTCCTATAATAATATATTTTTTTGGTATTCGTTTATCAAAAATATATACTTTTTGGTATTTACCATCTTGTTCTTAGGGGAAGAATTCTCTGATAATTAATAGTTCGACCGCCATATGCATATATATCCCCAAATAATACATGTGCAAAATTCTCACATAAATAAAAAAATAGATCATATATAAATAACAAAATAAAAAGAACACATGCCACATAAAAATACAAAAAAAATAGGTCTATGTATTAATATATGAGTAAAAGTATAAAATCCCGTATAAATGTCTTAAAATAAAAGTATATAACCACGATAAAAAATATAACAAATAAAATAGATAAAAAAAAAGGAAAATTAATAAAAAAAATAGGAGAATGTCTTAAAATCCTGTATAAATGTCTTAAAATACTTGTACTATTTTCCTCCTTTTTTTTTTTGAACAATTCTCTCCCTCCTCTTTATTATTGGTCTTCTCTTTTTTATTTTGGTACAAATTATTGGTGTTCTCTAAATAAATAAAAAATTAATACAGAAAATAATCTTAACGTAATCAAATAAATTTAATCCAATCTAAGAAAAGAATATCATTGATCCCGTCAAGTTCTATCGCAACCAACTTGGTTTTAATTCATTCCTTTCATAGTCTTGCTATACATCTGCAAATAAAATATAATAAATATTTAAATCCAATATAAAACATTGCTTTGGATATTTTTACGGTACAATAAATATAATAAAATTAATGTTTGCAATAAAAAGAATATTCCTTAACAATATGAATTTTCTGTACAACTATTAATAGAATGTTGCATCGCCTATTTCATTATAGAATGTTTTTAATCCAATTTTGCATATTATTAGTATTAATGGTACAACTATATATCATCAATTATCTATGTAGAATTTGAATTTTTGGTTTCTCATGTGAATTAATTGTCAAAGCCATATGAGAAGAGAAACCTTTTGGACATGCCATGTGTACAAAATTCTTTGAAAAAAAGGACTCAAATCACGGGTAAAAACGTGTTTGTAAATTCTTGTTCCCATGAAACTTATTTCAATTAGAACACAAAAATTCATATTTTAAATTATTCTATTTTACTTTTCTTAATAAGTATGAATTTTTTTATTTATTTATAATATAAAGCGAAGGAAAATTTCAATACTCTATGAATTCTTTTTCTCAAATTTAAACTTCCCGTTTATCCACTACTTTTTTTTTTACTGATTATATATAGTACTTTCTTACTAAATCTCTTTTTTAAATACTTTTTCTTTCGTCACTAAATTGCAGCTTTTTACATTGAATGATATTGATGTTGCTTACGTGAATTTATTGTCAAAAACTCAAAATCATATGGGAAGAAAATCACTATCGAAATGTCATGTGTACAAAAGTCTCTGAAAAACAGCTATCAAATAATATATCAATAGATTCCAATAGCAATTGACGTTGCAATTAGAAAGAAATGACCATTGCTTATTGTGAAATTTGAATCAGAATGTATAATGATAAAATAAATGATCATTGCTCTGTTGCCTTTTATTTTTTTGAAGCAGAATAATGATAGAAAGATCAACTTTGTAATTAATTTGATTAAGATAATAATGTCAAAACAATGCTAGAAGAGAATTGATATGAGTGTGTCATGTGTACTCTATATATATATATATATAGCAAAATAATGTTGATACAAACTTAGAGAAAAAACACAATCAATTAAAGGAAATCATTAATCATTAATAACATAATAATTTACGTTAATGCTAATATTTCATTTTACATCAATATTTCATGGTATTAAGGAATAAAATACAGAGTATTTCATTGTATTAAGGAATGAATGCATTTAAATGTTACAGAAGGTAACCTATTTCAAATCAAAAACATTAATGAAAAATCATTGAGAAATTGATGAAAAATCATTTAAATGGTCTTTGTATTTCATTATATTAAGGTTATTATTTAAATTTTGTCAAATATATATATATATATATATATATATATATATATATATATATATATATATATATATATATATATATAAATTTAATATAATTATAAAACCAACTTAACACATTTTAAATAATAATTGTTAGTATGATACTTCACCTACATCTAAAAAATATATATTATAGTGAATTTATAATACTCAACTAATTATTATGATATTACTTGTATTGTTGTTTGATAGATATAATTTCAAAACAAAAATCATCAGAATGTTAATACCAAAGAAAATATGTACCACTGAATAATTCATGCATCTTTGTTATATATTTCAATGATCTTATTTAAAAAAAATTAATTTCATCTTCCTAATTTTTTTACCCATAATTTCATCTTTCTATCATTTTATCTTCATTATCATATACAATTTCTTATGAAAATCTTAATTTCATGTGAACAAAAATTTCGTTTAAAAAATATTGACTTCAAAACCATGGACAAATGAAAGTTTTTTTATTAAAAATTCACATTCACAAATTTTTAATGGCCCACTTGTCAATGCCCTTTATTTTATAGTATCAAAACGACTTGGTGACATAGTTGAAAATTATGAACTCTCTAAAATGTTAACTTTGTATCTGAGTGTTAATTGTTGTCTCAAACCAAATGATTAAAATCTAGTATATTATTCAATTGAAGTGAGACATGAGCCTTATTCAAATAGGGTAGATCTAGTGACATCAATCAACCACTTAATAATACCACAAATATTTTATAGACATATGCTAGACCAAAATAATGTTGATACTTTGCAAAAATGAATAAACAATGCTAGACCAAAAATGAATTCCTTGTCAGGCTTGAATGTATTTGTAAATAACATGGGTGAACCCTTTGCATTGAACTTGAGAAACAATAACAGTAAAATCTAAAATGCCATTAAAATCTGATATTTAGTCATGGATAGAATATGAGTAAATCCTTGAAAATTGAAAAAGGGAGGGTCATCTCATCTCATATAAAAATTAAAGATATAGCACTATCATTTGAACAAAAACAAAAAGCATTATCATTTGACAATATACTTTTGAATCTTTCATATTACTTAATAGCTTTGAAGAGTAATTCCTGCAAGAATTGATACATAAGATCTACTCGCAGAGCAAAAGTGTTCCATGTGGAACAAAGCTACATATTTCAAAAAGAATTAAGTTAGCACAAAATTATTATTGCATATCTCTAAAAAAAAATAGTCAATGTTGCACAAATAGAGAACTACAAATCATGTTTTAAAATAGAAAAGGAAACACAATAATACATCTAAATGGTAGTAGCATGATATGAAATCATCCGGTGTATAGCTCATCATTACTGAGAATTGGTTCTATTATCAATTCAAAGACAGTGAAAAAAAATTAAAAAAGCACAATATACATATCAAAGGATGAGGTGCAACAAAGGTAGATGAAGACTCAAATACCAGTATACACATATTATACTGGTATTTGAGCAACAATTTTAGCAATTTAAAAGTTAGTGGCTCTCTACCATTGCACATTAATATATTCAGGTTCATCTTACTTTCAACTGTACTTAATTGGCTCAAAGTTAGCCGGTTAGTGGCTCTCTACCATTGCACATTATAGCGGCCTTGTCAGAAGCTTTTTTTTTTTTAAACAGCAAAATGTTATTATAAGCTCTTACATAGCACATGAGTACTAAAAAGAGAGCAAAATGGTAGTACAAATGAATGCACAAAGCAGTTAAGTAGAAAAAAGCCAAACAAAACAATACTCATACACTGATACACCCACACACCACGCCACTCCAAAACAACTAACAGACCTCGACAGAGAAACAATAAACCAAGTACTAAATGAATTACAACACAACAAACAACACCACATGACAGTAAAAAGCAGACCGCAAGCAAAAACACTGAGATCAGCAAAACAAAAACACAGACGCTTTAAATTTCGAAAAATAATAAGACCTTGAAGATTCTGCTATGCTGCTGAATATCCCAAATTTTATATATAAGCATTGTGATCTCTATAACAAAAGCACCTTTAACAATTGTTTCTTTGAAACATGCATCTTAATTTGACATGTTTTAAACTAATTATTTAAAATATATATCTAAAACATGCATGTTCTAGATGAACAATATAAGCATATCTTATGATCAAACCAAATAAGGTTAACAATTGTGCAATAAAAAAGATCAAAAGAAATAAAGTGTCTATTGGTAAAACAACTACAAAGTATAGTTACATATGTGCGGAATTTATACCTAACAGCCATGATGCCAAATCCAGCTTGAAAACTCAATACCAATTTTTTGAAACGGTGCTAAAAATATAAAAGCAGAAAACTGAAATTTTAATATGAATGAAATTAATCAAAAAAAGAACCCCAAAAATGGGCCAAATGTGAATTTAGAACATGAATTTCAATTGCCACAATAGAAATCACCGTAGTCAAACTGATAAGATTTAGATGAAATAGACTTAAGACATTCAACAAAAGGGCTCATAGTCAAGCCAATATATTTAGTCTAAATGTTCATACACTATGAGAAAATGACCAAATAGAGTAAACCACAGATGATGCATAAGTTTTAAGGGTGTAGAAAAAAGAGAGCCTACCTTATTACCTGTGGACAAAAAATAATTCAAAATAGAGAAAGAATTTAGCCAGTACATATTGGACTATATGTTTATATTGACCTACTTATAAAATTCATTCACTTAATATTATCAATAAAAGTCATAATCTCACATAAATAACACCTTTTAAAGGACAGCTAAGAAGCAAATTTAAGGTCATTAGAACCTAGAATTGCAATTGTATAAACATGAAAACAACAATCATAAGACCAAATGCAATGAAAATACAATCATAATGAACGAACAAAATAAACATATGTATTGCAAGATCAATAATTTAAAAAATGAATAACTCACATCAAATATGCTGATGTTCGAAATACAAAGACTTCTAAACGATGACTTTTAAGTATGCCATAATGGTGTAATAAGTTCAAATATGTAGACAGTGGCAAATTAGACAAAACAGATCAATTTAACCACATTCAATAGTGGAAGGAACATGATTGTACCATGAACTATTATGCTTCAAAAGAGAATCCCATAAATTAAGCTACAAATTTTATTATATCTAATGAAATTTTAAATGTGATCATTAAGCTAAAATTCATTTATTCTAAAATTCTAAATAATAAACCTTAAATAAAGAAAAGAAGGAATGACAAAACAAACCTGCCTGCTCGACCGTGTAATCTTTGTTTCAGAAGAGGATTTTGAAGCAACATGCAGCCCATTATTTTCTACGTACCTTCACAGAGATTGGAAAAGTAAAGTGCAAATATAATAAAAACATCGTTGATATATTTTATGATTAAAATTAGAAAGGGCAAGATGGAAGGGAAATGAAGACATACGATATTAAATCTGAGCCATCCCATATTGATTGAATGACTACCTGAATGCGTGAATGTGTGGACCTGCAAAAGCAACGATTGACATGTTTATCCTCAAACACCATGTTTATCCTCAGACAATGGTTTGCTAAAGTGATGACCGTCAAATTGTTGTTCTCTGCCTACTGTAGAATGAAAAATAAGAGCAAAATAAAGTAATTAGCAAACAATAAAGGAAGAGAAAATTTAAATAATATTTGTTATAAACTGAATGCAGTAAAAATAAGTGGAATGAGAATTGAGCTTTGACACTTAAACACAGCAGTAGAAGGCCAAAAAAAAATTATCAATGCAAAAAATAAAAGATTGAAACACACGCTTGATTATTTTCTTCAATTTACTGTAATGTTAAACTGCCTCTAACAATCAAAACATTAACTCCAGTGCTGGAATATTCAACATGAAACTGTCCTGAAACATCACCAATATTCAATACAAACAAATAGAAGAATAAAAAAATCAGAACAAAGGCAAGAATTGATTTACTTTGATACTTGACAAAAACGAAAATACAGAGCAATTATGAGAGAAAAATGAAAACAAAATCATTGATAGTCACTCAGCTGTACCGTTTGACAGAGAAAGGACAACAACGACCCTAACTTAGGATCATGAAGGTTTGATGAAGAAATCAATGCAAGGAAACGACAGCAAGAATGGAGAGGATGCAAGTAGGATGATAGTACCTGGGCCGGCGGCACTTTGATTCAATGACGATAGTGCTAAGAGGGAGATGATGATATGCTTAGGGTTTTAAAAAAGCAGCACCAATGCCGACAAACTATTGAGTGAGATTAGGCATTTGAAAAACATCTTAGTGTATTTTTTTTCTTTTAAAAATTGGCCTAATTATGGCATTGAAGGCTAAATCATTGTGAGGGCATGGTTACCTTGAGTACACCACGTGGCAAGAGAGATTCAAATCGGTGTGGCTTATTAATATTTATAGATGACTTTGGAGTTGGAGTAGCGACGCGAGATCCTAATGAACATAAAGCACAGGTCAATAAGAAACTAACTCCCACTACTGATAGTAGTTGAACTGTCAGTTCTTTCAAAAGCTTAAGATAAGCCATATATCATGTATCCATCAAAGACAAATGTATAATGTGTAAGAAGAATATATATCTAAACATAAAATTAAGTTTAAATAAAACAAAATGACATACAGTATTATTCAAATCATTCAAAGACAAATGTATAATGTGAAATGCTGCCAATGCTACATATGATGATAGACAAACCACTTGAGCAACAAACTTGTCGAGCACCGATCTACAAATACTGTGAGGACATCATTATTCATAACTATATTGGTTTTCCTACCAAGTTCCCCCTAACAGCAAGTTCCAATATAGGTGAGAAAGCAATTACTTAATGGCATTTGCCTCGCATAATTCTCAAAGCATGTTGTTGCCAACCAAGGTGTAGCTCAACCTATTACAATAAGGTCTTACCACAAACAACCACTTGTTTAAAATGGTTTGATTAATGAATCTAAACTGACAAAAATACATGTAATAATGCAACTAATAAATAGATAAAATTTGAAGTGAAGAAAATATGAAAAGTCATGAGAAAATATGTAAAGAATCTTAAGAATGAATAAATATAGAGCAGTATGTAGAAAAATGGTAAGTCACATTCACCAAAAAAATCTGAGGTCACAAACTTTTTTTTCTTTCATTTCTCGTGGTGCAACGCAATGCTATAAAAGCACTGTTAATTTCACTACTCTAACAAATATGTTATGATAGTAGCTCCAAATATTCTTCAATTTTGATCAAAACGAACCTCCAAGAACTTACCAAAAACTATATATACTAAGTTTAGGCCAGAAATCAACCAATCTTTTACAAAAGAAACGTGCTCTGCAGCAATGGAAAAGTGAAAAATGAATGAAGCTAACAATGGAAAAGACATAACAATTAGAATGAGATGAGAAGTGGTGTTACCGGAAATGAAGGAAGAAGAAGAAGAAGGGATGCGAAGTGAAGATGCCTGGTGGCTGAGGAACCTAGGGAAGACGTGGCTGGGTGAACCTCTGCCGCTCATATTTGAAAAAAGTGACTAAATGAGAAGCTTTGAAAATGATTCAACTTGAAATAAATAAATAGAATAAAATGATGTAGAAATACAAAACTTATATCAACATCTGTAGGTCAATGATCCTATGAGAAAACATTCCATCATTCCTCAAAAACAAAAGATACTGTGGTACATCCTCATCAAGCATAGTACCAATAACACAAAATAAAGCATCAAATTATATATATCAGAAATGTAACACAATAAGTAATTACTAATATCATTACATATGAGGAACTGGTGGTCTATTTGTTGCTATAATAATAAAGCTACTCATTCAAAATCATCCTAAATATGTTATTAAGACGAAAAATCAAGAAATTAGCAAAGCAATTTGAAAAAAGTGGGAACACTAATGTAATTACCTGAAGCCATATGTCATTCTATCAATTACTTTGAAATCCTCTTTCATATGAAAAAGATCCCAAATATAATTCCTGCAATTTCCCTTGAATTCACTTTCTCCATCATCGTCATTTGATTCAAGAAGCCAAGGAATATGAAATATTTGATTGTAGCTTAATCATTTGAATCACGTTCCTTTTTCACGAAAACATCATTGTTGCATTTGTTAGAGAAAAAGCACTGAGGATAGGAACATGATGATTTTTAGCCTCATATCCCTCTCCTAAAATTGAAATACTTTGTGAAATTTGTCCAATGGCGGCAGGCAGGTAACCAAGGATTTAAGTTGAAGAGAATAGTTTAGGGTTACTGAGAGGAGAATTAGAGAAAAAAAATTATTTGACACGAATTGTCAACGATTAATTAATAAATTAAAGCACAAATTAAGGGTATGATGGAAGACGATTTGAAACGGTGATGCGGAAGATATGATCAGTGTAGTAATGACATTTATGGTCAAATGAAGGAGAGGCTTGCATTGAGAGGAGAGAGAAAGGGAAATATGTCTGGCTTATTACATATTATAGATTTCATTTTGGCTTGTTCAAAAAAAAAAAATATTCAATGAATCTGAAAAGTGAATTTTTACTTATATTTAGAACCGGATTTAATACTTCCTTTATCTTGAATCTTTTGACCCATGCATCCTCATTTGAGTTATCTTTATACATTTCACCTGAGTTATTTCTAACGCGTCAAATTAATATTACTTCTATTAATTATAGTCAGGATGTTATAACTAACCTCTTAAAAGATTTTCTTCCTCGAAATTCAGAATTTATTCGTTGAATTAAGGGTAAATTGTTCATGTTCTAACTCGATCGAGTTCCCAAACTTCTTTTCATACTCTACTACGGACTGCATTTTTTAGAGTTGTTTTTTACTACCCTTAACCTGTTAATTGTAAAAGTCATTCATTCCCGTAATTCTTCTCCAATCACTTCATGATAACGAGTATATAACGTTATTCATTTGATACTTCTTCAGTTCATTTAATTAACAAACAAACATAATTTTCTGATTACGCTTAGCTCATTTAATTCATGAACTAAATTCAATAAATTAATTGTCAAAGTCTTTAAAATGTAGGGACTATTTTTAAATATAGGACAAAATATAATGACTAAAAATATATTTAACCCTTTTTAATAAGCCGAAGTTAGTATTCGTTTGTAAAATTAATGGCAGGGTTCGGTGATAGAATAAATTGTAGGATATTTTTCATCATAAAAAATGTATGGACTTTTTTTTTTATAAATCGGGTATCCTCTGCACGCAACTGCAAAGACTAATCTCTCGAGCCTTGTGGGCCCAAATGGGTGGCAAACTCTCCTAAGAGTTTCAACACTACTGTATGCCCAAGTCAGGGATCAAACCCAGGACGTTGGTTACACTAGAAAAGACTTGCGTCATCTCATCTAACTACTCTTTGATATAAAAAATGTATGGACTATTCCTAATTATAATTTTATTTTATTTTTGCTAAAATTCCCAATTATAAGGCAATCTGTATGACTAAAATTATATTTAATTTAATTTTTTTTTCTAAAGTGGGGCAAGGACGCCGTTAGAAAACAAATTATATGGTATGGTCAGCCAGGTCAGGCCAACGCGAAAAGTCATAGTAACAGTCTACAAGATTCAACATGTGACATTTGGTCAAGTATGGCGTTTCATTTTATTTTATTTTTTGCCAAAAGCCATTTTAAATTATTATTTTTTCAATAATTAAAAGGTTAACATAATGTCAAGGAAATACTTATATAAAAAAATAAAATAAATAAACTGTGATTCAAATAGAAAACAATTAAAAAATAATTAAAGTGATATTAATTAATATAATTATATTTTTGTTTCTTATATTTTTTTTTTATTTATATATGGACGCCCAATTATATTTTATTTGGAGTTGTGCTTATAAAAAAAACTTCTATTTTGAGGAGTTAAAAACTTTAGAGGAAACAATAAACTCATCTTCTATTGTACTATCGAATTTGGTGCAGTAATTACGTTAACGCAGTTAATGTTCTCAACAAGTGTGTTAATGAGTTAAAATTGATGTGCAATTTAGACTATTCAATTTTAAATTGATGTGCAATTATATTCCGTGGTTGAAAATTCATAATGTTAGTCTTGGCCTAAACACCCACATGTAGTGGTTGAACTCTTTAGTTTGTTTGGGTATCGATTAAGCTTTGTCTCATTGTATTCTTGATGATTGTAAATTTTTAATGTTCTCTCTGGTACACCTTGTGCTGGTTAAGACTCCGTATTGTTGTTATTTGTTAATAAATTAAATCAACAAATGAGATTTAATACTGTATTAAACTGTGTGATAATTCACAGCAGAAAATCCGAACCCTAATACATTGGTTGGTTGGATACTCCGTTACCTACCAACTCAAGTTAAAACTCTCATGAATAATAGACCAAATTAACACTGGTGACGTTTATTCAACAAAAATATTTGACTCAAAAGAGTCCAATAATGTGACGATGGCCAAAGCAGCCAACCAATATTATATTTTGTGAGTATATATAAATGTCTAAATATATCAAGCAGAACAAACTTAATAGCAGAGGTTGAGAACAAATACACAACAGAAAAGGAAACACTATCATAGAAAGAGAGTCAAAAATGGCTGAGGGAAAAGGAAGGGTTTGTGTGACTGGAGGAACAGGTTTTCTTGGTTCATGGATCATCAAGAGTCTTCTTGAAAATGGATACTCTGTTAATACCACTATTAGAGCTGATCCAGGTAAATAATCCTTTTTATTTTTACAAAAGAAATTTGTATCTATTTAAATGTTTTTGTTTTGTGGAATATGGGAAGAATCAAAAGTAATTTTAATTTCAAAATTGTTTAATTGGACAAGGTTTTACTCTATGTTTGATGGAGTTGACTTATGCTCTATTTGTGAATGTTGCATTAGTCTTGATTTGTGTTCTTACTTTTTTTATATATAGCTGTTTCTATTGGCGTACATGTTTGATTTGACGGTAAATTTAGCTGGATCATGGTGAATTACAACACGTCACTGTAAATTTTTGTTAAAATTACACTTTAGAATTTCAATAAATTATAATTTTGTCAAATTAACTGTGATTCCAAATATGTTATTCGAAACAACTTGTGCGGATAGTTTCATTTAGCCCATAAATAAAAGTGATAAAATATGCAGCTTTTGTGTTTAAGTTTAAAAAGTTGTCAACTTAGATCATTTGCAGCCTCTCATGCTAAATCTCAGTCGTTGGATTAATCAAACGAACCCTGACGTTTGAATTTATCTAACGACAGTCAAGATTATATCTATCGTTAGATTAATCCAACCATGGGCGATTCTTCTCATGGGCAAGTTCAAGCAGTTGCACAGGCTCTCGCCAAAATATTTGGTATTTTTAGGGGTTAACTTGGAGCAAAATTCAGATTTTTTGTTCAATACTGAGATAAATTGAAATTTTTAAGGGTTAATTTAGGGCAAAACTAAGAATTTTTTGTTAGACTAGAATTTTGCCTGGGATTAATATAATTTCTGGCTCCGCCACTGAATCCAACAACTGATGTTTGACAACAGAGATGGCATAGGAACTGGTACAAACTACAAAGTTTGTATCAAAACATTTAAACATAGTTCACTTCAATTTTAATAAAACCAACTTCACAAATAAATGTTTACAATTTCGCTGTTATTTTCATTAACAGGACGTAAGAGGGATGTCAGCTTCCTAACAAATCTACCCGGCGCATCCGAAAGGCTACATTTCTTCAATGCCGATCTAAGCGATCCAGACAGTTTCACCGCAGCAGTCGAAGGTTGTGTCGGGATATTCCACACTGCTTCACCAATCGATTTCGCGGTGAGTGAGCCAGAAGAAATAGTGACAAAAAGAACAGTGGATGGAGCATTAGGAATTTTAAAAGCATGTGTGAATTCAAAGACAGTGAAGAGATTTATTTACACTTCAAGTGGTTCTGCTGTTTCATTCAATGGTAAAGACAAAGATGTGTTGGATGAAAGTGATTGGAGTGATGTTGATTTGCTTAGAAGTGTTAAACCATTTGGTTGGAATTATGGTGTTTCAAAAACTTTGGCTGAGAAAGCAGTGCTTGAATTTGGTGAACAAAATGGGATTGATGTTGTTACTTTGATTCTTCCTTTTATTGTTGGTGGTTTTGTTTGTCCTAAGCTTCCTGATTCTGTTGAGAAAGCTCTTGTTTTGGTACTAGGTATGAATTCTTCACCTTATATTCTACTAATCATGTTTTTTCCACTTTTTTCTTTCATATATTGAGATTGGTTTGAATGATTTAATTTTAGATGTAAATGAGTAAGTTGTGGTAATTAGAGTGAGTCATGAGTTGCAGTAAACTCAAATTTTTGAACACTAATTTGAGTTTACTGCAGTCATGAGATCATCGGTGATTCACATTTCAACCAAGGTTTTAAATTGCGGTTGCAGCAATTGCGGTCATTGCGGTTGCAGCAATTGCGGTCATTGCGGTTGTTGCAACGTGCAATGTGGTTGTTGCGGCGTGAAATTATTTTGAAATTTCACAAACAATATATGTTAATGCTTTATCAATACATAAGTAAAATGAAATTGATGTGCAGGCAAAAAGGAACAAATTGGTATTACACGTTTCCACATGGTACATGTGGATGATGTGGCTAGAGCACATATATATCTACTTGAGAATTCTGTTCCAGGAGGAAGATATAATTGTTCACCATTCATTGTATCTATTGAAGAAATGTCTCAACTTCTTTCAGCCAAATATCCAGAATATCAAATACTAACAGTAGAGTAAGTTATATTATTTAATTTCCTTCAACATATAATCAAAATGCTTCATTACAAAATTGATCTCTTTTATTATTGTATATGATTAATGTTTATATTTGTTTTGTTTTGTTCTTTTAGTGAGTTGAAGGAAATTAAAGGTGCAAGGTTACCAGATTTGAACACGAAGAAACTCGTGGACGCTGGTTTTGAGTTTAAGTACAGTGTTGATGATATGTTCGACGATGCTATTCAATGTTGCAAGGAAAAAGGCTATCTCTAAGCTTGTGTTTGAAAATTCCATGAAGTTGAGAAATCAGAAAACAATAATGTGCCTAAGATCAATAATGGCTAATGAGATGTACAAGTTTATGCATTAAGTTTTTTGTGATGATTCAAATAATGAAATAAGCGGTTCATTTTTCTGAATACTAAGCTGTTTAGACGTATAGTTAGATTCAAGTTGTTAGTTATGAAAATCAAAATGAAGTTAATTTTGCAATTGAATTATCACCATGAAGAAATCTACAAGCCTTCAAAGTTACATAACCAAAATGTGCTAACAATAATATGGGAATTACTGGACGAAGGGCAGAACATAAGAAAACGAAAACTAAAATTAAGTTGGTGTTAACCCACTTGGGTTGGTGCATTGGTATTGGCTTGGAACCTGGGAGTGTGCTCCTTTTGAGGTCTGAGGTTCGATTATCTCTGGCGCCAATTTGGGTGGGCTAATTTAGCTTCTTCAAAAAAAAATTAAGTTGGTGTTTATTTTGTGAAAATATTTTTTATGTTTATTTTAAAAAATATATGTTAATTTTAGTTGTTAACGAGAAGATATTAGACTCTTGAAATAAACAATTGGAAACCATGAAAGTGCCATTAAAAATAGTGAAGAGAGGAAAATTACAAAGCAAGAGGAAGGAAACTTCCTTTGGCAATGAAACCTTCCTTGGGCCAAGTCATAGCTATTCGCCTATTCCATTGGGCTAGCATTGGTCAAAGTATTTGACTTCTTTTCCTATTCACACCAACCCTTCACTAAAACACCTATGATAATAATATTTGCACTCAACCACAAACATGTTAAGTTGAATCAAGAAAATAAAAACTAACAAAATATTATTTTAATAGAGAAAAACACTTAATTGACTCAATAAACCAAAAATTGTAATTTATTTAAAATGATTCTAAATTAAACACTAAACTAATAAAATGATATTAAAACTTATTAAAAAGAGTCTAAAAATAGTGACTAATGATAACTCATCATGTTGTGCTGACGACAGCCCATGCAGTTTAGGCGTTCCTCTTGTCGAGCTTCCCTTTCATTACGTGCTTGTTGGTCTTCTTGAAAGAAAGCTACCTCACGTCGGATGTTATTTAGTTCGTACTTGAGGCTGCCTTGGAACTCGGTACCTTCCTAAAAATAATGATACACAAGGGGGAGGTGGATAATATGGGGGAGATACATGGTGTATACATGGTGTGTGGATGGCTGACCCCGATCAGGGGAGGGAGTGATATGTGGATAAGACTGTGCCGAAGAGATTCGCTCTCTCTGATCGTGCTCATCATCGAAATCCCTCTATTGTGTACATCAGGGTCGGGGCAGCAATAGGGTTGGCCTCAAGGGGCTTGAGGGCATCTAAATCAAATAGCCAGTTAGTGGCATGAGATAAAACTAGGCACCGTCTTGTTTCGGACCATGAGATAAAACTGTGTCGGGTTTTTAATTTTTACTAGTTTTTCTGACATGGTTGTATGGAAAGTATCGTAGAACATTACTAATTGCAATCGCTCGGGATGGGAGGAACAATATCATTCCAATAGCATACACTCTTGTGGAAGGCGAGAGCGCAAATGCATGGATTTTCTTCCTCCAACGCTTGCAAACGTTGGTCGCAACCCATCCGAGCCTTTCCTTGAAAGTGTTGTTAGGCGCCTAAACACCAGTTGGCAACATGTTTATTGCATTCGGCACATATCACATAACTTCATGAGGACTTTCAAGAATGCAGATATGAGAATACAATTAAGCCTATTTGTTTATGTATGAGAAACACTTTTTTTTTATTATGTCCTTAACAAAGTTAATTTTTGTTCCTTTAGGATACTCCATGACTCAACCGAGCATCACATACTACAGGAGCCAAATCAGGGATCGGTCTGAAGATGCGGCAAAGTGGGTCGACGATATTCCAAACAAACAGTGACTACAAGCACACGATAAAGGGCGGCGTTGGGGGCACATGTCAAGGTATTAAAGGGGACACAATCTTCCAATATATTCATTGGTGTAGGCAACCTATTATAGGTCGACTGAAATTTTCGTAAAGAGAGGGAGGCAAGTTCAAGCAATGATGACATTTGTTCTGATTTAATCAGAAAAACTCATGGAAAATCTCGCAAAAGAACGAGCAACATCAAACAGGAACATTTAAGGTCGATCTCGACAAAATATGGTGTGATCATGGCGAATTTTAGGATTTCCTCGCCTTTTTTTTTATTATGATACCCTCACCTTTTTTTTATCCTTTTTACCATCTAACCAATAGTCGTAGTCGTTGTTGAAATATGAGTACTCAGAGAGCTAAATCTTTTTCAATGTTCCTCCAAGAACCAAATCAATGAAAATGACATTTTTTATTCGCTTGAAATATGAACAACCAAAAATGAAATACACATGATAACTGTGACAAAATTAAAATTCTTTTGATAAATTATTTTGGATTTCCTGAAAACAATTTTGCTAGATAAGAGGCAAACAAACGATCAAGAAAATGTTGCTGTAACTAGTATGGAATTAGAATATCGGATGAAAATTTTTTATTGATGATACAATTAGTGGAGACAAATCTCTACTTTTTGTTAGTTGCGATGTTTCATCTACAAAGGCAGACCGTGTACGTTGGAGTGATCATAAATTTCTACCAGGTGGTTTTAATTTTTTTTGTTAATGTACAAACTATACATATATTTTTTGATAAACAATATTATTAACTTATTTATTTATATGTAATGTATAATTAGTGATATCAAAAAGGCAATCCGAAGATTGAATGTTGATAGTTTTATTGCTATTATTGATGTTTGTTTTGGAGGAAGTTTTCCTCTCATGTTTAATGAAAAAATTGTCATGTTTTTGGCATCAAAATCTACAGAAGAGTCAGAGGATGGAGAATACGGTTCATACTTCACAAATTGCTTAGTAGAATTTATTCAGAAAGAACCTAACAAAATAACAATTGATAAAAAACATTCAGATGAAAATTAATGAGTTGCGATCAAACACCTCGTCTTTTGTTCACCGAAGATAATGCAAAGTTGATCAACTTTGCATTATCTTCGGTGCACAAAAGACGAGGTGTTTGATCGCAACTCATTTTCATCTGAATGATTTCTATCGATTGTTATTTTGTTTTGTTAGATTCCTTCTGAATAAATTCTACTAAGTAATTTGAGAATTATGAACCATATTGTCTACCTCCTACTCTTATGTAGATTTTGATCATAAAAACATAACTTTTTCATTAAATATTAGAGGAAAAGTTCATACAAAACAAACATCAATAATAGCAATAAAGCTTTCAACATTCAATATTTACATTGCATTTTTAATATCACTAACTGTACATTACATATAAATAAACAAGTTAATGATGTTTAACAAAAATAATATGAATAGTATGTACATTAATAAAAAAATAAAACAGCTGGTAGAAATTTATGATCAACTCCAACCATTTGTATACGGTCGGTCTTTGTAGATGAACCATGACAACTAACAAAAAGTAAAAATTTGTCTCCACTAATTGTATCATCAATTTTTTTTTATTCAATATTCTAATTTCATACCGGCTAAAGGAACATTTTATGCACCGTTTGAGTCTGTTTGCCTCTTATCTAGCAATATTATTTTCAGGAAATCCAAAATGATTTATTAAAAGATATTTAATTTTGTCACAATCATCATATGTATATTTCGTATTTGGCTGCTCGTATTTCAAGCCAATAGAAAGTGTCCTTTTAATTGATTCGATCCTTAGAGGATAAAAAGTCAAAATTTTGCACATTAAGAACTAAAAACAATTTTGTCAAAAAAAAAACTAAAAACAAAATAAAAAAATTTATAAGGATAAAAACAAATGATTTTATTTTACGGAGACGAAAATCATATCTCGATATAAAAATAAGGACTAAAATCATATTTTAGTCTAATAATAATAATAATAATAATAATAATAATAATAATGGTGAAAATAAACGTGAAAAGATTCATTCAAAATAAACAAATAGAGAGTGGGAGAAAGAAAAACGCGAGAGAGAAATTGAAAGGGGTACCGAGTGTGGTTGTGAATGGTGGCGGTTATGGTCGGATTCGGTGGTTCCTTTCCCCTTTCTTCTTCACTCTGTTTCTTTTATATTTGCTGCTTCTGGTGGTTATGTTCATTTTTTGGTTTTTTTGTGGGTTGTGGGTGGTGGTTTGTGTGGTGGCTGTGTGGTTGTTAATGGCTAGAAAGTGGTTGTGTGGTTATGATTTGCTACTGATCTTTGTTTGTTCTTTCTATTTTGTTCTTCAGTTATTGCCTTTTTTTATTTATAGAGTAATTGTTGGGGTTTTGTTCATTGGGGTTAGTGAGTGACCATTGGTTTAATTGTTTTGGCTGAAAAATTGAATTGAAATGACTTTTGCTTTTTGATTGAGTGTGAATTTGGAGAAACTTTGGCTTAATTTGAGATTGAGTCAAGAGTTTGAATAAAAAAGAAAGCTGAAAACAGGGGCAAGAAGGCGTGCACTGCTGCTGTGCAGCAACAGTGTTTGCTGCTTCTTTCTCTTTTGGTTTTCTCAATTAAAATGGAGGCGGAAATATGTGAAGAAAATGTATTAGAAATTGAAATATTTCACTTTTTAAAAATTACTGACAAAATTATACTAAATGTCTTTTATGTTAAAGATAAAATATCAAAGTATTACAAATTTTTTTTTTTTAAATTCATTGTTTAAAGAGTAACCCGACAACACTTGTTAACAATACCTTAATTTTTAAAAGAGTGTTATCTTAGTAAAAAGTGACAAGTGAAACTTATTATCCATGCAAAAGCAAAGAAAGCACAGCGAGGCCCATGTGATGCCTGTTGTTACCTACACAAACTGCCGATGATAGCCTATACATCTTTTAAATTACTTTCTCTATCAAAAAAATATAAGATCTAGTTGACCACAATACGTATGTCAATTCATAATTTAGTTACTAATATCTTTAGTTGTGTATTTGTGAAAATACTCATCAAAACAAATCAAACAAAATCTCATATGTTAATGTTTAAATTTATATGTTATTAGAAAAATACAGTCAAAACAAGATGCATGAATAATACATTTAGTCAAAGTAGCTTTTATATATTGATACAGAGAGAGTAAATGCATATGTAGTACAAGTGTGTCTAACATTATCTGAAATTTCAATTACTGTCGATAATATTTTTTAAAAGTATAAAATCAAGACTTTCTTAATTTTTATAGCTATAATATGATTCGGTTTCATATGAGTCACATTGTTATGTTTCGTTGTTTTAATCAAACTGCTATCAATTGAATAATTATTTCAATCCTAAAGATAAAAATAATCACCAACTTATATTTCCAAACAACAATATATCTAATCATTAAAATTTTAAATATTTTTTAACTAGTACTAGTGCAACATTTTTTAAGTTGTAGGAGCAGTGATCTAGTATATTACTAGAATTTTTCAAAATAGAGAATCCTTTTCCTAAGCCTATACTATATGGATTGACAGCACCAGACAACCCACCAGCGGTCTTATGTTTTCAAAGACTACAGATTTCACATTTGAATTGTCTTTTCATAAACCCCTCTCTCCTCTGTATCACTGAATACACTGTTAGAATTTGGGAAACTACATTTCAATTTTTATGGCCTTTTACTTATGCAGACGTACTAGTACCACTACTATGAGATAGTATAATATTAGTTTTTCTTTTTTTCATATTTACCACCGTTTAAAATATTATTTATCAAAATAACACTCTTTTTAACATTATATTACATTCATCCCAAATTATAAGGAAAAATAAAAAAATCATACTTATTAAGAAAAAGTAAAACATGATAATTTAAAATATGTTTTTGTGGGTTTTTCTTAGAATAAGTTGCATAGAAATATGTAAAACCAATTTTTATTGGTTGTTGTTTATTGAGAAAATGAGAGAGAGAAAAAATTAAATGTAATTTGCATTTAATTTTATGAGAATAAGGGAAAAACATTCTTGAAAATAATTTTTTCCCTTATAATTTAGGACAAAAAAAAAAAAATTTTCCCCTTATAATTTGGGACGGAGGAAGTATACTCCCCTAAATACTACTCTATATAAGAAATTACATTTAAGTTCATTTATCTTATTTATTTGTAATACTTTGATGTTTTATATTTTTTTTACATTTATTATAGGTGCATATTATACTTCTATAATGGTGCATAATATACTTCTGTTTTTTTTTTTTATAATTATGAAAGGTTAATATATTTTACAAATGCAGGTCCAGTGTTATTTTTATATATCAATGACGAATATAATTGATTAGTGTTGGATTTGTTTGTATCAAATCACACAGTACTAATTTTTTTTATTTAAAAGAAACTACTAATTTAAACAAACTTTTTTAAGGCTGTATTTTACTTAACAACTCAAATTTGTGGTTATATTAGTATGAGTTAAATAAGTTTTTGGATCATATAAATATTTACAGTTTCGTTTTTAGTCTCATATAAAAAATTCAGCAAATTTTGATCCTTTAAAATATGTGACAGCACAACTTTTATTCTCTGATTTTAAGCAACTCATGTGCACTCTTCACATTTTTGAATGAGTTTTTGTATGTATGTTTATAATATTGTAAGAATCTCTCTCACAAAAATTAATGTTAACCTTTTCAAGAGATTTCTATGAAAAATTAAACTCTTGCATGAGAGATTTCTATAATGTACTAAATATGAAAGCAAATGAAAATCCAAATTTCAAATGATACACATAAGTTGATTTAAAAGCAGAGATTAAAAGTTGTGACAAAAAATATTTGAAGGATCGAAACTTGTTAAAATGTTTTATAGGGACTAAAAAATAAATTTGAGATTTTATTGGGACTAAAAAATAATAATATAGTAATATTATCATTAACTATATGAAATAAGATATTATATGTATTAATTAAAGTAGTAGTAACAAAGCAAATCATAGCCTAAAAATGCAAAATGTGGAAAGAAGGGTAGAGAGATAATTTCATTAGTGTCTCTTTTTAATATGTTTATTTATATATGAAGTGATTCTAACAAATATGTTTATTTTATATATTAGATGGTATTTCTATAACTGTGATTTTTTTTTTCCTAGTCAATTATGTTAGGCGGCAAGCAAATTTGGTAGCTCATGAGTTAGCTCAAGTGGTTCGATCTTATGCTAGTCACTATGTCTTTGATTATTGTCCACCTTGTATTCAAACCATTTTGATTAATGAAATGAATTAAGTTTGCTTGTGTCAAAAAAAAAATAATAAACTGTGTTTTTTTTTAACAAAAAAATCTTTATAAATTAATTAAAAAGAAACGGTTCATCTCATGCTCTCATAGCAAGATCAGCCATGATAATGTCCATCAAATATGGTGAACAATTTAATAACGTATGGAAAACAAGGCACAATAAGTCGCTTATATAGACTACTTGCATGCATTTTCTAAACAAAAACAATTAACAAGTCATTGATACAAATTTCTCTGGTGGAATTAATATATTGGGTTGAAAATCAAGTTCTTTCTTGTATGGAATTTTCATTTCAATGGTTTTGGTAGTTTTTCATTCAAAGATTTGTTCTGACTCATGCCTTCAAGGTCTCATAATTAATTGAATAATAAAAAAGTCATATTGGATTTGCTAAGCTTCCTTGTTTTCTTTTATAATATTATTAAAATACTTTGTCCAGTATTTTTAACAAGGAACACTTTGAAAAATCACACAGACCAAGAAAACACATTGAATTTAGTTATTTTCATTTAATACTCTTATAAATTTAAATTTATTTTATGTATATCCTTATTTAATTACTCTTAATTGAATTAACAAACTTATTTTTAAATTTTCTCTCATAATAAATAAGGATCGAACTCGAATTTAAACGGAATATAACTACAGTCTGACAAAGAATGTTTCGTATAAGAATCGAACTCGAATTCTCCTAAATAATTTATTATTGGTTGAGTTCATTAACTATTTGAACTCAATCACTTGGTTTCAGGTGGATATTTGGGGATGAATATATTTAAGGAATTAAATTCATAAAGAAAATGACAACATAATATAATCTAATTGGATGAATACGTAAAAAATTTATTCTGTGCAAAAAAAATAATGTTAATTTTAATCATATATTAATTGTTTAATTAAAACTAATTTATAAAGTCATGCTCACAATACATTAAAATTAAGCTCATATGTCCCGTGAACTTAGTTCAATTGATAGGGACATCAATATTTTATATGCAGGAGTCGGGGTTCGAACCCTGTACACTCCACTTTTATCCATCTTTAAAAATGGAATTTCAAGCCGCTAAACTACCCGACAAAAACAATCAAGCTCATATTATTAAGTTGACAAAGTAATTATGTAATTAAATTAAAAAAATGAAATCAACAGTAGTAGGTACACAGAATACAATTCCTGTCTATTTATTTGACAGGACCATATTAGTATAATAATCCACAAGGAGAAATATTAGTATAATATTTGGAAAATTAGCCCACAGTAAAGTGTCAACCAATAACATTAGAAGTGTCTATATATACATTTGTATGTGACCATCAACATTCATACTGAATCAAACAAAAATAAAAAAGTGAAGTGTAAAGTAAGATTTTGCAACAAAAAAAAAAAGTGTGATAATGGAAGAAGGAAAAGGAAGGGTTTGTGTTACAGGTGGTACAGGGTTTATTGGTTCATGGATTATTAAGAGACTTCTTGAAGATGGTTACACTGTTAATACAACTGTTAGATCAAATCCAGGTAACCATTTTTTGAAAAATATATATCAAGTAAAATTTTCATAAAAGGAAATTAGAAAAATCAAATTCATTTTAATTATAGTATTATTTATTCTTCACATTGTTAAGTAGCTCACTTGAACTAAATTGTAGTTAATATTAACAAACAAAATTATTCATACTCATTTAAATAAAGTGGCATGATAGACCTATGTGATTTAGATAAATAGACTATTCGTCCGGATTCAAATATAATAATAAATTATATTTTAAATTTATTGAATAACTATGTACCAAAAAAAAAAAATTATTGAATAATTAATGAATTTGATCTATAATATATATTAAATATATTAATTATTCGATGAATATAAAATACAGTTTTTTGTTTATATTTGAAATCAGAGAGCATGTTTTATACTAAAGATCTATTTTTGTTCTCATAATTTTTTTTTTGTCTTAATAATGTAATCCTTAACAGAAATTAATACTAAAATAGTTTCTGGTATTTTTATACGGGAGGATAAATTAATCTCTTTATTACAATGAATTGAAGACTGGATTAAGTCATTATTTTATTACAATGAATTACATACCGGATTAAGTCATTATAAAAGATTAACTTCAATATTATTATTATTTATCAAATTCGGCTGCAAAGAAATCGTGAAGTACAAAGTTGTATTTCTTTTTAAGTCATTAGATTGGGTCTAATGATGAAGAGTTTGGATAGTATGCAACTATGCATGATGTCATGAATTCGATTATCAATTTCATTGTAAACGGAAAAAAATGTTGGTGTTGTTTTTTTTTTTTTTTTAATGTTAGAAAAATAGATTACTATTAAATACATTAATTTGTTATAAAAATGTTTTGAGTCAATATATTAAAAATTAAAATGTTTAATTTTTTAAATAATTTTTTAAAAAAATAAAATATAATCTTTAAAGAGCATCTCAAATTATTCGTTAGCGAGACCCCATTTTGAAAAAAAAAAGACTACGGATATTCTAATCCCTAATTCTTAAATTGTGTTAGTCAACCTCTTAACAAAAAAAACAAATCACATGTGATTTTTGTTTATTGTTGTTATTATAATATTATTATGTTTTTCATGTAATAGTACATATGTCACCAAAATTTTGTAAAAAAAAATGTTATACAATTCGATGTATGTGCATAGAGTGGGTGAACTATAATGTCGTATTTTTGTCTGCAAAATATAATCTGATGTTCTAATAACAATCATCGTTTGTAAATAGCAGGGCAAAAGAAAGATGTTAGCTACCTCACAAATCTTCCAAATGCAACTCAAAAGCTAAAAATTTTCAATGCTGATCTTAGCAACCCAGAAAGTTTCAATGATGCAATTGAAGGATGCATTGGGATATTCCACACAGCCACTCCAATTGATTTTGAACAGAACGAACCAGAGGAAATAGTGACAAAAAGAACCATTGATGGAGCATTAGGAATTCTAAAAGCATGCAAAAATTCAAAGACACTGAAGAGAGTTATTTACACTTCAAGTGCTTCAGCTGTTTATTGGCAAGATAAAGAAGAAGATGTAATGGATGAAAGTTATTGGAGTGATGTGAATATTCTTAGAAATATGAAGCCATTTGCTTGGTCATATGCAGTTTCTAAGACACTAGCTGAAAAGGCTGTTCTTGAATTTGGAGAAGAACATGGATTGGATATTGTGACTCTTGTACCAACTTTTGTTGTTGGACCCTTCATTTGTCCTAAGCTTCCTGGCTCTGTTTATGGTTCACTATCTTTCTTATTTGGTAAGTAAAGTTTTTCTATATATTTACATGTATAGATAGATTATAGGTCAAATATATTCAAGAGTTTTAAGTTTTCGTGTTTGTAACAGTTAGGTCTTTTAAGTTTTTTAGGTATTAAATGAGTCCTTTAAGTTTTTTAGCTAATAAATCGTTCACTTAAGTTTCTAACTTGTTGAACCGTGACCCTTCTTCCGGTTATCCTCCCTTCCAATTGGGCTTAGATTAGATTGAGCTTCAAGTTCGTCATGGTTAACATCAGAATTAACAGTTACGTCAGTGTTTTTGGGTTTGTACGATAACTGGAAGGATAACGATACAATAAGTTAGAAACCTAAATGACCTATTTATTATCAGAAAAAACTTAAAGATCTAACTGTTACAAACACAAAACTTAAATGAACCATGAATACATTTTTTGTCTATATTATATGATTTTCAATGTTTCAACCATTTTATGTTGATGATTTGAAAGTTGAACCCTCATGAAAATGGATGTTTTTTTAACTCCGGCCATTGTCTTTTTTTTGAAAACTTGGTATCCGGTCTTAGGACCGACTAATCCAAGGGGACTAATCCCACCGCCCACTTGCGAGGGTCCCATTTAAAGCCAGAGTTTTTTTGGCACCAGTGGGAATCAAACTTGAGACCTTGAGAGGAGCATACTCCAAAGGCCCAAGTCAACACCACTCGGCCATTATCTTGAGTCTTGACTCTATCTACTAATATATATATATATATATATGTGTAGAATTTGATATTCATAATCAATACACAAATAGTACATACCAATATATTTGTCCATATATTTAAGCTAGAGCACATATGTTTTTTTGTTAAATTAAATTAATGAAAATTAAGAAATGGAAGTTGTTGGTTGCATTCATCAGGTGATATTGAGAAGAATCCATTGGTTGCATCTCGTCTCCATATGGTTCATGTTGATGACGTTGCTAGAGCACATATATTCTTACTTGAACATCCTAATCCAAAAGGGAGATATAATTGTTCACCATTCATTGCAACTATTCATGAAATAGTTCAAATTATTTCTTCCAAATACCCTCAATTTCAAATACCAACATCCAAGTGAGTTCTATATATTAATTATTTGTCCTTCTCATCTTATATTTATGTAAATGACTAAATTTATGTAATATTAATTTTATTTTTACTAACATTATTTAATTTATTTTCATATTATAGAGAGTTGATTGAAGTTAAAGGTCCTAAGCTTCCACATTTAACCTCAAAAAAACTCATGGATGATGGATTCAAGTTCAAGTATAGCCTTGAAGAAATGTTTGAGGACGCAATTGAATGTTGCAAGGAAAAGGGTTATCTTTGAACCATGAAGTTAACAAAGATGATCGATGATAATTAATAAATGATGTCACTAGACATGGCTTAAAAAATCTGAGCTATTTTTTTATTTTATTTTTTATAATAAAAAAATAGGAGATGAGAAATCTTTTACTAGTAAAAGAAAGGTTGAATTGTTTATAGGCCTTCATTGTGATGATGTGACACTCTAAGAAAATGTTTTCAATCTTTGTTAAAATCTTAATATTATCTCTTTTAATTTATTAAATTAAATCTAAAAAACTAATACATTATATTAAAAGGTAATAAATATTGTTAATGACATCAACTTAATGAAAAAGAATACGGAAAATCAATCTACTCATACCTTATGAAATGAATACATAATGTCAATAAATATAATTAGGGAGGTTATTATTGTTGAGGCAAAATCCTAATTTGATGTTTTAAAGATAACAAACATCTTAATTATATTTTAAGTGAATTCTGATCTTTTTGTGATCCAACAAGTGCTCTTGAGTGATTAATATAGACAGGAACAAAAGCTTATTCATTATATATCATTACACTTAAATTGATTGAAAACTGCAAGTTTATGAGAATGATCAGAGAATATTCTCCAGTCTGCACTTTTTCTCACGTGCAAAGTTATACATCAACAATAAGCACTTAATTGATATCATCCGAACAAGAGACAAATAAGCACTTTTGCAAATGACTTTATTGAAGAAAATCTCTACAAGATATAAGTCATTTAAAGCAAGGATTAAATGATAGCAAAAAAACGCTTCCTATTTGGTCATGTTTAAGGAATAAACATGAACATGTCTTTTGTTGAAAGTACAAAAGTATGTTTTTATCGTCTCCACAGGGACTGATGCGATATCGATGCCGTTCAACGATTAATATAATTTCAAGTAAAGGATTTCAAAGATTGGTTGATTACGAAAGTTGCGAATACATGAAAGTAGTAAAGATGATTAATTTGACAGAGAGATTAAATTGCTGGGATTAGATTTCAATTACTCATTCATGCATATTCCCCTAATCAGTTACACAGGTTTTAGTCATCTATCAATATTATCACGTATCGCTTGTCGAACGTTTCCGTGTCCAGATAACGCCGAGATATCTATTGCATCTATTAACCTCCGATGTCTCGGATCGTCAATCAATACAATAGCATTAAGATTCGATACTCTAAGTGAATATTAAACCTAAATCTATGTCTAGAATTTAGAGTTCAATAGATATTATCATACTTCTTAGATTCAAAAGGTATATGTCTATAACAATTCAAATCAAAGATTAAAACAATAGAAACAAAGATAACATCAATATTGAGAGACAACTAAAACCATATATAAAACCATGATCAATAGAAATACATACTAATAGAGTAATTTACACCTAATCCCAACAAAAGTGTCTTTAACTACTCATTACTATGATAGTTTACACAAATGAGAAGAAAAGAGATGAAATAACAACACCGGTTGATTTCTCGAACAGTTGGTGTGCATCCAACTCGTTTCCTCCGTCGTTCTATGCTCAATCTCTGTCTTTCTCCTCTGTTTTTAACTCTCTGTTCTCTCGTGTGTGTGAGAGTGTAAGAATGAATGAATTAATTTTCCCTTAAGCTCATGGCCTCTTATTTATAGCAATTCCTTCACCGCCCATTTAGTTTTCTTCACCCTTTGGGTTTCCTTAATCCCAATATCTTAAGAGACATAATCATGAAGCTTTTTCAAATTAGCCTTATCTTATCACTTTTTGTAAGATACTTTTTGACCAAAGAATTTATATCATAAATGATCACTTGTATTAACGTGATGGACCAACTCTCTTTAATTTGGATAAAATTGTGATAAGTCTTGCCAACTTGAGCTATTAGTATCACCCTTCATTCTAAAATTCATTAGATCCACAATTACCTACAAAAAGTATTGGAATTAAGTAAAAATAGCATAAGTGACTAATTTTCTACTTAAAACTAATATTTACAATTAGTTGAGTTTTTTATATGAAATTACTTTTAAACTAAGTCAATAAGTGACTAAAATATATATGTAAAATTATCAATTTTTGGCACTTATCATCTTTGACAATTTATTTCTCAAGCTCACATGCTCTATTCAGAGATTATTTGAAGACATTTATGGACCAATGAAAAGGAGACAACAAGTTTGAAATGATACTTCTCAAAGGACTTCATAAAATATATTTCACTATGATCTTGATCTACAATGGAAAGCTACTTGTACTTTTTCAAATACACATGAATAGTAAAAGGATAAGAAGACCAGCTATCATCATATGATCATCATGAATATCTTGAGGCCCACGAAATCAAAACAAGCAATGCACATCTCTCTATTTGATCTAGGCCAAGAATCAGAAAATACTCTGGGAGAACGATCTAAGAACGTTCCAGAATCAACCAGACTTTCTGCTCTTGATCGAAAGATTCTCTCCAGCTGTATCCAGCTGTTGTAATTGATCTTCCAAGGCTTCAACAGTGCTTGTTCTTGGAGAACAAGTTCATACAGCTCAAAGATGTTCAACCTCACGCTCCTCATGACATTATCATTCTAAGAATGTTCTCAAGAAGCATCTTCTCTCTCATCAAATATTATTTGAATAATATTTGATCTGATCTTTTAAAGGACTAACGGCTAGTCTTTGGCAACACTTCAACCTGCTTGGAGAGCATGGAACAAAGGACAAGCAACATCTATAAATAGCACACTTGGGTGCTTTGAAGATTCAAGAGTTTCAACTACAAATTTCAACATCTACACTTGTCTTTTTCGACCAAGTCATTAAACTATTTCACTCTCACTCCAGCTCTCTAACATCACATACTTTGATCAATATATCATTGAGTGAACTGAGTGTATTCTTCTATTAGCTTCTCAACTTGATGTTCTCTTCATTTGAAAGCTTGTGATCCGAACAATTCATTGTAAAAGATTGGCTCAAGTCAATACGTAACTATTGATTGAGTGACACCTTAGTTTGTAGGACTGAGGTAGATATTAAGCTTGTAGGGCTTAAGGTTATTGATCTTGGTTTAGATTAAGGAGATTTGTAATTTGAGATTACTAGTATCTCAAGATTATAGTGGACACTCACGGAGCGTGAGAGACTGGACGTAACTCATACTATTAGGGGGTGAACCAGTATAATTGTTGTGTGTTGATTCTCTCTTCCCTTATATATCTTTTATTTTCTGCAAACACTAAGCACACAATTCACTTTGAATTTGTTTTACTGCTAACCAGATCGTTCTGAGATCATTCTAACGCTTTCTGTTGAGTTATATTTTTAAAAGGTAAATTTTAATAGGTTCACGATTCAATCCCCCCTTTCTTGTGAAAAAACTTTGCTACTTCAATTATGCTATGTGACTCAAAGAATTCCAATAATAAACATATACGTTCATAAAATTAAGAAACCACAGACATAGTAAGTATATATAGATACTAGCTAGCATGGAGATTATATCATATATATATTGAGACTTTTGCAAGAAGAGTCATACATGTTTGGGTATTCAACTATTTATATTGTAGGTTTTATTTGGTGTGTTTTCAAGTTTAAAACTTATTCTATTTTTAATATCCATGCATATCCATTTTTCTTACTTTGTTAAGGTTCAAATTGTTCAAAGATAACAATGGAACAAATCTTGGGGATGTGAATTGTGATGATTTAGCAACACGTTAGTTTATACGTAAGTAATTTAACCAAGGTTGTCAGAACCGGACCGGTCATCGAACCGGTGAGCTTAGCGGTTCAAGGTTCAATTGGTCGGACCGGAGTTCAATCGGGTCGGACCATTTTTAATTAAATATATATATTTTAATTAATATATAAATAATTTTGTCAAAAAAATATTAATATAGTGTAAAAAAAAACATGTTGAAGATTTTTTTTTTTAAGAGTTTTGGGCTTCTCTTTTTTTTTTTTTGGATCAAAAGGTGGAAGCAAAGAGCTAACCACACAAAATATTATAAAATAAAAGAAGCAAGTACAAATGGAGGGGACCAAACCAAAACTCTATTAAGAAGAGCATAGTCTAAAACTAGGCATTCCTAGTTTGTTACTAGACATACAATCAGTGATGAACAAAGGTGCAATGTTCCAAGAGATGAAGGATGATAAAGTCAAACCATGATTAGCAATGAGGTCCGCAGCTTTGTTGCCTTCCCTATAAATGTGAGTAACAAAAAAATTCATATGATTGGTCATAAACAAAACATTCTGCCATCTGTTTCTTAGAGGCCAAGCAACCGATTTGGTTGGATTGTTGAAAGCTGCAACTACAAGAGAGGAATCTGTCTCCAACCAAATATTTAACCAATTCTTTTCAAAGGCAATTTCAATTGCCCTCATTGCTCCACAAAATTCTGCAAAGTATGAAGATGCAACTCCTAAAGGTTCAGTAAAAGCATAAACAAAATCAGCATTATGATATAACTAGCAGTCTTGCTAAAAAAGCCCAATCCATGATAAACCTTAATTATAGTATTTAAAACTCTCAAATCTTGATGAGGCATAACCAGCAGCCTCCACAAAATTCTTCTTGTCTCATTGTCTGATTTCACTCTTCTTCTTCTCCCACCTTTTTAACTCTTCTTTTTTTTTACAAATTTCTATTGTTAAAGGAACAATAGATCCTTGTTATTTGATCAATCTCCTCTTAGCACTCATATTCCACTCCCACAACATCATTACACAACCTATTTTCAATTTCAACAAAATTGGAATTTTTATTTTATATATGTTGTTGTTGGCTTCCTATGTTGGTATTGAAAATAAATGAAGAAGCTAAAACTTTAAGTATTTATTAAAATAAGTTGCAAAAGAAAAAATCAAGAAAAGTTTTGCTGTGATTATGACTTTAAAAAATGGTCACTAGAGGAGGAAGAGGAAGGGGTCAGTTTTTGTTTCTTTTCCTTGAAATAGAGTTAGCGTGTTTATTCCTTTTCTTTGATTTTTTTCATTAAAAATTTTTAAAAAAAAATACTGAAACGTTATAAAAAAAACTAAAATGAAAAAAAAAAACCGCTAAACCGCCCAGACCGACCGGTCCGGTTCACCGGTTTTTTCCGGTTCGGCACCGGTTCATACGTTTTTTTTCCGGTTTGTTTCCTCAGCGGTTTTAAGTGTTAACCGGACCGGATTTAGGTCCGGTTCCCGGTTCGACCGGCCGGTCCGGTCCGGTTTTGACAACCTTGAATTTAACTATACTTAAACTAAGGGTTTTGTATATGTAATGTTAAAAAAAAAAACACATATTTTTGATTTAGCCACACGTCAATTTGTATATTGATGGCAAGAAACTCATTCGTGTAATTTTTGCAGGGATATCATACCTTTGACTGTCAGTGTCACTACTGTCGTGAGTTACTACTTTGTGTTCATATATCTTCCCTTAAGCATAATGCATTATTATTTTGAACCCTATATAAATTTTTTAAAAACAATGGCTCTTAACTTTGTTTCTTTTTCTACTAAACATACTGATTATTCTTTGGCATTTCAAGTTGATAAGAATGTGAATGGAAATCTCAAATCGATTGTATTAAGTATTTTAGAAGATATCACGACAATAATTAAAAATATAGACATGTACAGATCACACTTCTATACAATTTTTTCATACTATATATTGTTCACACTTACTTTGAGTGTTTGAGTAAAAAAGTTAATTAATCTCGCATAAGAACTTATAGAAACTGCGGTAAACTTGCATAAGTTAGTGATGATAAGTTTCGACCAATATTGTAAGATAGCTATATGATGATGGACTTCAACTCTGACAGCTTCAGAGTACTACTAGGATTCATTAAGCAGGTCTAAAACATGACTGTGCTTGTGCATCTTAGATATCATTATTAGAGAAATTTTTTTAGAGGTAATATGTAGAAAATATAATGTATTATTTCTCTTCATTTTTTTATATTAATTATGTTTGACTCTTAATGTGTTGAAAATATAATTTACTTAAAATTTTAATTTGCAATATAATATTCTTATACGTTATGATCTCATTCTATTTCTATTGTTTCTTTTGAAGGTATTGACTATGTATCTATTGTCAATATGAAACACAGTCGTTAAGAGCTTTAATATGTAGTACGTACTAACTTTATGGTTATTTTGTAATAGATAATTTTTAAGAGATTCATATTAAACATAATGTGATTTTTCTTAATGTGAGCCACATTTTTTAGATTTAATTTTTCCATTTATTTTACTTTAGTAGTTTTTTTCCTTTTTGTAATTAGCCTTCCTTTTGTTGAATATGAATTATAATTATTATTATTAAACCTAATTAAATTCAAATATATGAAATCAACATCCAAACTTATATATTGGCGACAAAAATATTCAAGTTTATATTATAACAAAAATAAACTAAATATTCAAGCAAATATTATTTTCCACCAAGTGAATATGTGAGAAGAGACTTAAAAAAAAGAGAGAGAAGTAAGTAGAAAAGCTATATGCAGTAACTTAAATTGCATGGACGAGAGTAAGCGTTTATGCTATTTTATACGTAATTTTCAAAAAATGAGATTATGTGATAAAAAAAAAGCATGTATGTATGCATTCCTTCAACTTTTATTGAAAAAATAAAATAAAGGATACATCAAAAATAAAATGCAGAGTGATATGTGACTATACAATTGCAACTCATATAAAGAAAGCTAAAATCTCATACGACTACACCATTAAAATAAAATATGATGCATCCCTTCAAACTTATAAGATATTATCAAAGATCTATTACATTAAAGTAATATAAACAAAACTAAGATATAAATAAATAAAAAAATCTAATATTTTTTAAAAATTTATACATATACTAATATTAAATATAATCATATTTTAAATTATTATATATTTAACTATGTATAGTTATACTTAATTATTATCACAACTATTATTTTTCATTTATAAAAATATTTTAATTACATATTTTAATCAAACACGCATGGGTTTACCGCTAGAATACTATAACATAGTGGTTTAAATCTAGTGAGTAGTGACATTGTTATTGATGTGTTTCAATAACATATCAAATGGTTTTTAATTTTTCTAATTTTTTTATTGATGATCTATATGATATAAATTTTCAATCGAACAATTTTTTTTTATAAAATTTGTATTCGTTATATCACTTGATCACGGTGGACCACTTGTGAAAGTGGTCTTCCATCATTTATGAAAGTGGTCATCGTAATATTAGTTTATTAATTATAGTCTATTAATTATAGTACTTTGTTATGATGCTCCTTTTGACTGTTAATTTGAATTTTAATTATAAAGTCCATCAAAGGATTGGGTTTACTGCTGCAACATATCCCACAGAGGAGATTTGGTAGACAGTGTATTGATGGCATGCATACTCCCAAGGCTAAGAGATAAAGTTTTCTGCTCTGCGATGAGCCATCAATCATGCCTACATCTCCTAAAAGACAATGCAAATGTGAAATCTGTAGTCTTTGAAAACATAAGACCGCACCGCTGGTGGGTTGTCTGTCTGGTGCTGTCAATCCATATAGTATAGGCTTAGGAAAAGGATTCTCTCTATTTTGAAAAATTCTAGTAATATACTAGATCACTGCTACTACAACTTAAAAAATGTTGCACCAGTACTAGTTAAAAAATATTTAAAATTTTAATGATTAGATATATTGTTGTTTGGAAATATAAGTCGGTGATTATTTTTATCTTTAGGATTGAAATAATTACTCAATTGATAGCAGTTTGATTAAAATAACGAAACATAATAATGTGACTCGTATGAAACCGACATCAATCATATTATAGCTATAAAAATTAAGAAAAGTCATTATTTTTTACTTCTAAAAAATATTATCGACAGTAATTGAAATTTCAGATAATGTCAGACACACTTGTATTACATATGCATTTACTCCATCCGTCCTAATATATAAGAGCTACTTTGACTAAATATATTATTCATGCATCTTATTTTGACCGTATTTTTCTAATAACATATAAATTTAAACATTAACATATGATATCTTGTTTGATTTGTTTTGATGAGTATTTTCACAAATACACAACTAAAATATTAGACTATCCACAATGGAGCACTCCAACTTTGAGTACTTAAATGGGTCCCACATTGACACATCACTAATTTATTATTTTTTAATAATAGTACCTAATAGGTACTCAACCCCTCCAATGGAGCACTTCTTAAAAAGTTCTAAAATAGGTTTCATCAATAATTTCACATCATTACAATAACTTATTATTTAATTATATATTTTATAATATAAATTGATTGAATGATAAAATTACAAAATTAGTATGTACTATTTTTTTTTATCATTCGAAAAATAATTAAAATTCAAAATTTAATTTAAAATAATATTACCAAATTTTAAGAATTAGATAATTAAAAAATAATTTAAAATAACATTACATAATTTTAAAAACAATTAATTTTGTTGATCATCATGCCCAAAACGTTGCCAAATATGCTCGACAAGATCATGTTGAAGTTGAAGATGAGTTCGCCTATCTTGAATTTGTGCTATTCTTGACAAGTGTAGCCCATTATGGATAAATACCATCGGCTAAATAATACCCCATATTATATTAGGTTCTATTTACCGAATATTGCACCAACGTCTATATGGTTGGCATTAAATTTTTTTACAGGCATGCCAATTCAAAAATTATGCTTTTGTGATGTACAAAAATAAAATTGTGTTTTTGTACCATTAATTCAAATTGAATATAGAAAATAAAGTGGGCTCATGAAAATAATATTTTAATGAAAAATAAGGTGGGTCCAAGAGGAGAGAGAGGATTCTTATTTTAGAAGTAGTACCTAATAGGTACTCAAATGGGTGGTACTCCAATGGTAGTACCTAATAAGTACCATAAGTACCTAATAGGTACTACACCATTGGAGATAGTCTTAGTGATCAAAGTTGTGCATTGACATACGTGTTGTGGTCAACTAGATCTTATATTTTGAGACGGAAAAAGTAATTTAAAAGATGTATAGGCTATCATCATCAGTTTGTGTAGGTAACAACAAGCATCACATGGGCCTCGCTGTGCTTTCTTTGCTCTACTCTTTAAACATTCAATTTTAAAAAATAATTTAGGTAAAATGACAATGTAGATCCTTTATCTTATTTTTTTTGTAATGCTTTTATCTTTTATCTTTAACATAAAGGACATTCAAAGTAATTTTGTCAATAATTTTTAAAAAGTAAAATATTTTAATTTCTAATATGTTGACTTCACATATTTTTATAAAAATTTCACAAAAACTTATCATTATTCAAAGTGCTTAAAAAGTACCCAAAAGGCGCTAGTTACCATTTTCCTAATATTTCAAATGAGAAAACCAAAAGAGAAAGAAGCAGCAAACACTGTTGCCCCTGCACAGCAGCAGTGCACGACTTCTTGCCCCTGTTTTCAGCTTTTTTCTTTATTGAAACTCTTCACTCAATCTCAAATTAAGCCAAAGTTTCTCCAAATTCACACTCAATCAGAAAGCACAAGTCATTTCAAAACGATTAATCCAATGGTCACTCACTAGTCACTAACCCCAATGAACAAAACCCCAACAATTACTCTATTAATAAAAACGCAATAACTGAAGAACAAAATAGAACAAACAAAGATCAGTAGCAAATCATAACCACACAACCATTTTCTAGCCATTAACAACCACTTTCTAGTTCATCTTCTCTCATCAATTTTTTCTGTTTCAGCACAAAACAAGGAAGAGACGGTGGTGGCCAAAGAAGCTATGTCATCAGCTGATTCAACTTTTGCTCAAGTGCATTCAAGTTGGTCAATTTACTCTACTACTCTTACTCATTCCATCACATGTATATATATGCATACAATTTCTTTTACAAGTGTTTATTTAATTTTTCCATAAATTACAAAGAAACTTACAAGTATTCTCTAGTGGAGAGATTTGGTTTAGAAAAAGGCAGAGTAATAATAGCCATAAATACAGGAAATTAAAGCACTTTGAACAAAATCAACTTGATGATACTATAATTTTAAGTCGCCTGTATTTTCTAATATATGGATATTTAAAAAAGTATTTTTATATTTTTCTGGAATAATGAACACACAAATTAAATTACTTGTTTTTAATTCAACTCAATCTTACCCTTTCTCATCTTCTTACTTGTTTTTAGCTTTTGTTGGATCAATCGAAGAAGTTGAGGGATCACTAGGTCAATATTTTAGATGTTCCGAAAACATTAAAGAAATTGATGAAAAAGGTAACAACTTGCATCATTATATCAGTGTACAAGGATGCTTGTCATACATTTTTTATTTTATTTCTAGACTAGACATGGCTTATCTTACTTTGCTAAGAATATTTTCAGATTTAATGGGAATGGTATCTTCAAAAATCCGTTCTTTTGTCCGTAAAGGCCTTTTGTCTAATGAACAAGGGATGGTTGCTGCCAGACATTTTGATGCTAAACATTTTGGGATTGAAGTTGATATGTGGTTAATCTTTGAGAATGCCGAAAAAGTTGATTATATTAAAAGTCTCTGCAGGTCTGTTCTTCACTTCTTCTAACTTTTATTTAATTAAAAGAAAGGACATAGCTTTGATTTGTTTGTTGCTAAGTTGTGTTTCATAATTAAGTTAGTTAAATGCCCCAACACTATTTCAGCTTCAACCTTAATCTTTGCTTTACCGATTTTAAACAAAAACACCAAGTGTTTGATTGAATAGCACACTATCTTTGAATAGCACACTAAGTATTTGATTTAATGTCCTAATTACTTCCGCCCCAAAAATTTCATCTTTTGTAGAGAGGTAGAAACACTTTGTTAGTAAATTGCCATCATCTTATAAGAGGTACAATTTGTTATTCCACCTCTTGACATCTTCAAATAAATTAGGAGGAAACTTGATCAACCTATAATTCCCTATAATTTCAACATTTTGGACTCTTAAACCCTTTCCTCGTCCTCCTTCTACTAGGAATATTGCTTTTTGTTGTTTCTAATTTTCTGTTTTGTATATTGAGGCCACTGATAGAATTTTTTGTGTTGTGCTAGGGTCAAGGAAGGTGCCCACCAGTTGATGCCCACGAGAGAGTGTCAAGGGCGTTCTTCAAGATCAATTTAACCATGTAATGGTTGAATGGCGGTGACTGTTTATAATATGAATTTAGAATTAATGTTTATCTAATTGTGAGTTTATCTAATCCACGTGTCGACACATGAACCACTCTGTTTTTCACTTAGGAGCATGTAATGCCTTTACAGTTTACAATTAATGTTGGTTTAAATTTATGGTTGTTAGATATTGAAATATTTTTGTATGGGTATGGTACAGTTTTGTACTAATTACCCACCTTTAAATTTGTCTGTTTGTCTATCAACATAAACAATTTTTTAAGATGTAGCTAAATTATTCATTCCAAAATCCACTTTTAACAAGGTCCATTTCAATAACCATTTTTAAAATTAATTCTAAATCAACATCCATTTAAATCCATTTTAAACCAACTCAAGTGAAATCCAACTACTAATACATTAATCCATTGAAATTCTGATACTATTTATAGATATGATGTCAAAACTATACATTAACTAGGGGTAAACTCGTGCGTTGCACGGGTTCGATTAAAATACATTATTAAAATATTTTTATAAATTAAAAATAATAATTGTGATAAGTATAATCACACATTTGATTAAAATATATTGTTAAATAGTTTTTACGATATGGTTATATTTAATATTATATATGTGTAAAAACAAAAAAAGTTGTTCAGAATTAAAATATTTTTTATTGAAATGATGTATTATATTTTATTTTAATTGTGTCATCGTATAAAATCTTAGTTTTCATTATATGAGTTGCAATTTTAGTCACAAATCACTTTGCTTTTTTATTTTTAATGTATCACTTATTTATTTATTTTCAATAAGAGTTTGAGGTCATACATACTTATACTTGGTGAAAATATTGCTTATGAGTAATGTTGAACTAAGAAGTATGGTGGTTTTGACATTTTTTATCACGTGATCTCGTATTCTGAAAATTACCTATCAAATAACAATGTTACTGCTTACTCCTTTCTATACAATTTAAGATGCCAAATAACTTATCAACTTACCTCTCTCTCGTTCTCTTGAAGTTTCTTATCAATTATTCACTTGGTGAAATTTTATCCCAATTATATTAGTCTCGATTTTTTTTTGTCTATTGTTTGGTTTTTTTTTCTATGGGGTTTTTCTCCGCTCATTTTGTTTTCAATTTTTTTTATTTAATAATTTTTATTCGAATTTTCTATTTAATTTAGTAATGCTTATTAGAATGCAGTACTCTTTTTTTATAGATGATTTGTTTTTTTCTTTCATTTCATGAGTTTGATTAAAACACACATTTAAAATACTTTTTATCAATAAAAACAATAATTATGATAAGTATAATCATATATAATTAAATGATTGTTAATATTTTAAATATAGTAACATGGTTATATTTAATATAAATCTATATTTAAAATTAGAAGGTTATTTTAAAAAAAAAGATTTTGTTTAATATTAACCTACATAGTAGATTTGTGTATATTAAGGACAATTAATATAATTTTTAGTGAATATATGTTAATATTCATAAGTTTGAAGAGGTGCATTATATTTTATTCTAATAGTGTAATAGTATAAGAACTTAATTTTCTTTTTATGCATCGGGGTAGTATAGTCGCAACTTACTTTGCTTTTTTACTTTTTTTTCTTCTTACCGTTGTTTTTTTACTTTTGTATGTTAGAGGTAGTCATGCTTGCCTTGTGCTGATATATTGACTTTGTTGAGCTGAGTTTTATTGATTATTATTCATTATATATATATATATATATATATATATATATATATATATATATATATATATATATATATACATCTATTCTGTTTACTACAAAAGGAATCACATATTGAGTTTTTGTTAATTAGTTTTGCTTGATGTGTGTGAAAATTGGCAATATATTTGTTTGAGTTTGCTTTCTTCCAGCTTTTATCGAAAAAATAAAAAGGTGCGTAATTTTATAATACTCTTTTGAATCTTTCTTTTCATTTCTCTTATTTACTATATCACATAAATAATTTGAAACAATGATGCAAATACTCCGTATGGATCATGTGAAAGTTGTTTTCTCTTGATATGCCGGGTCTACAGCTATTTGATTGTAGCAAGAGTAGTCGTCTAAGAAGCAATAAAAGGCTTGACCAGTCAGCCTCTCTAACATTTGATCCATATAAGGTAAAGGAAAGTGATCCTTCCTTGTTGCTTGATTCAACCTCCTGTAGTCTATTCACATGCGCCACCCAGTAACTGTAATTTACAAACTTTTTAATAATTTATTATCGTTATAAGAAACTTGATTTTCTCATACATTTATTTTTCTTATTGTAACTAATTTACAAATGAAGGTGAATTTGTGGTTTTATTTTCACGATTACTTAAAAAGACAAATTTAATTGAATATAATAATTGCTTTATCGCAAAGAATAAGTAATATCAAAATTAAAATGATGTTTTTTTTGTTACAATTAAAATGATGGTTTTGTTGTTTGAATAATTTTAGTGATATTTTCCTTGAAAAAATAAGCAATATTGTTGTAGGGTAGTAAGTAAAAATATGGTATTATGAATAATAACATATATAGTGGAAATGCACTCAAAGATATATACTTACATAAATTGTCACTTTTCATAGACTTCTTGAGCATCAAAGATGCAACAAAGACAAAAATAGAAGTCTCTCTTTTATTCTCTTATCCTAATTCACATAAAAAAATGTCAAATATACGTTAAGAAATAGAAAAAATTAAGAAAAAAGTTAGAAAAGTAGGCTAACAAACATTATATCAATAAAAATAAGGATTTCTAAAATTTTCACACAATGTAAGAGTAACATAATTAATAAGTTGTTATATGTATAAACACTAATAAATTGTGAAAAAGATGAAGAACCTATTGAAGAGCATCTATCCAATAGTTGGTTGGAGAAAAGTGATGATGAAAACTCAAATTTGCATGACAAACATTTAGCATTTGTGCACAAAATCATATATTTATACACACAATGGTTAGGAATGGGAAAAGATGAAGGTTTAAAGGATTGAATGATAAATTTATTTGTCATAGTTAAGGAATAAGAGTTAAGGAATATGAAAGAATGGTAGTTTAAAAGTTGGTATGACAATTTTTTTTTTAAATAATAGCACAATAATAATTAATTAATAAACAATATAACTAAAGTATTTTCTTCATAAAATTTATTTATTTTGTCAAGTATGAAATTTTTTTGAGTAGTAATTTTTTTTATTTGGTTTATTTATTTAAAGTAAATTTTTGCAAAGTGCAAATCATATTTATGCATGCATAGTTTATATTTTATGTTTGGTAGTGTAAAATGCGAAAGAGCATATATTTATTCATTTTTCTTATTGTAAATAATTTACAAAATTTTTAAAAATTTATTATCGTTATAAGAAACTTGATTTTCTCATATATTTATTTTTCTTATTGTAACTAATTTACAAATGAAGGTGGATTTGTGGTTTTATTTTCACGATTACTTAAAAAGACAAATTTAATTGAATATAATAATTGCTTTATCGCAAAGAATAAGTAATATTAAAATTAAAATGATGTTTTTTTTGTTACAATTAAAATGATGGTTTTGTTCTTCTAATAATTTTAGTGATATTTTCCTTGAAAAAATAAGCAATATTGTTGTAGGGTAGTAAGTAAAAATATGGTATTATGAATAATAACATATATAGTGGAAATGCACTCAAAGATACATACTTACATAAATTGTCACTTTTCATAGACTTCTTGAGCATCAAAGATGCAACAAAGACAAAAATAGAGGTCTCTTTTTTATTCGCTTATCCTAATTCACATGAAAAAATTGTCAAATCAACGTTAAGAAATAGAAAAAAATTAAGAAAAAAGTTAGAAAAGTAGGCTAACAAACATTATATCAATAAAAATAAGGATTTTTAAAATTTTCACACAATGTAAGAGTAACACAATTAATAAGTTGCTATATATATAGAAACTAATAAATTGTGAAAAAGATGAAGAACCTATTGAAGAGCATCTATCCAATAGTTGGTTGAAGAAAAGTGATGATGAAAACTCAAATTTGCATGACAAACATTTAGCATTTGTGCACAAAATCATATATTTATACACACAATGGTTAGGAATGAGAAAAGATGAAGGTTTAAAGGATTGTATGATAAATTTATTTGTCATAGTTAAGGAATAAGAGTTAAGGAATATGAAAGAATGATAGTTTAAAAGTTGGTATGACAAAGTTATTTATTTTTAAAATAATAGCACAATAATAATTAATTAATTAACAATATAACTAAAGTATTTTCTACATAAAATTTATTTATTTTGTCAAGTATGAAATTTTTTTGAGTAGTAATTTTTTTATTTGGTTTATTTATTTAAAGTAAATTTTTGCAAAGTGCAAATTATATTTATGCATGCATAGTTTATATTTTATGTTTGGTAGTGTAAAATATGAAAGATCATATATCTATTAATTTTTTCTTTTATAATTTGATCTTTTTTTTTGTCTTTTTTTCATTATTACTATTATTTATGTTATATGTTACACTTGCTACTAATTTAAATTACTTGTCACTTGAACTTCACATGTATAATTATCAACATCAATATAGCATTTTTTTTTGTTCTTTGCAAAAAAAATATTGGGAGCTATTATTATTGTAACATATAGATAATTATTTTGGAGAATGAATGGACATACAAAATAAATTGTGGGACAAATTTTAAATAGATATGAGAGCTCTCTAAAGCATGCCACATCATCACAATGAAGGCCTAGGAGCAATTTAACATTTCTTTTACTGGTAAAAGATATGCAAATTTCATTACAGAACTCTTGCTAAGTACAAGTACGGTTACAAACGAATTTTAGCTTCTCTGAACTGGAAAACCATTTAAATCGGACCCGTGATTAAAAAAACATTCGGCTGAAACTACCTACGCCCGCGACCCTCGCCTAGTCTGTAGCAACATGAAGTATTCCATTTATACTGCAAATTTCACTGATGCATCTGCGTAATTAAACTTGGCTTTTTTCACATGCATGTGCAAAACATAGCTTTGGAAGATGAGATTTGGATCACTTATATTTCTGTTGGTTAGAGATGCAGGAGGAGAACGTGGATCAAAGTAGTTGTACTCTTTCCTCAAGTTCCACCCTTACTCAGCGTACAAGTTTAGGTTGGAAAATTGATTTAATTTCTCATATTGTTTTTTATTGTTGTTGTAAGTTGTCTAATTTTCATTTATATGTCTCTTAAGGAACAGCGACAGTGCAGCATAAAAAAAGAACGGTTTTTTCTAATTAACCCTCACATAAATTGAGGGTAGGTGCCCTATGATGATGTGGCATCAATGAAATTTATCCACATTTATTTAAGTCAAACATAATTAATTTTTTACCATAAAGTAATTTAGACTATTTTTATTTTCATTTAATTATATTTTATGTATTATATTCTATGAATTTATATTTTGGACCTAATTACTTCTGATTTGTTTGCTTCTTCTTCAAATTGTATTACGTCTCAAACAACTTTCTTCTTCGCGTAAAAAAAAAACTTTCTTCTTATTGTCAAAAAACTTTCTTCTTCTTAATGCTTTCAATCTCTGCTGCAGCCTCCACCACCGTCATGTTAGCATTCTACGGCTCCTCCACTTTTGTGTTATCTGATGTCAATCTTTACTGCAGTCTTCGCCACCGATCTATCGGATTTCTTCAAGATTCTAAAACTTGTGATTTTCAATTTCTTAGATGTTATGTTTTTTAGCGTATTTTTTCCTGTTTTTTTTTTTACTTATTTTTTCATCGTCATTTTGTTTTTGTTTTCTTTGGTTGTCCATATCGGAAAAAAATTAAAAACAAAATAGTTTAGAGAAGACAAAATGAAATTAGGAAAATGTAATCAAGAAAATTGATCCAATTGATTGGCCACTGAGTTAAGAAGAATTTGATTTATGATTGTTGACTAATAAGGAATATAATTCAATGTTTATTACCATTTTATTGAAAATTCAAAACTCAAATGAATCGAATTAATTGCACCAAGTAATGGGTTACAATGAGTAAACCGTCAAATACCCTCTTAAAATTTTAAAATTCGTCAAATACCCCATGAAATTTGGAAATAGGCAAATACCCCCTGAAATTTTAAAAAGTCAATCAAATTGCCCCCTTGCACTACCAGTCAGAGTCCACGCCAGAAGGCAATTTGGTTGACTTTTTAAAATTTCAAGGGGGTATTTGTCAATTTCCAAATTTCAGGGGGTATTTGACGAATTTTAAAATTTCAGGGGGTATTTCACAGTTTACTCGGGTTACAATATGCAATAGACACGGGTTTTGTAAGGAATGATCTAGTAATAAATAAAAATGATTTGTTTTGCCTTTCCATAAAAGGAAATAGAGACTAGGTATATCAAGTAACATACTCTTAAACTTGCACTATATCAAGGAAATATAGACCATTGTCGGAAAACAATCACACGGAAGATTGATCGATCACAAGTGCGGTCTACCTAAAATTTATCCGATCAAAATGAAAAGGTTCAACTATTTTAGGAAGACGAACTAACTCTTGAACTTGTTTAGGGTTTAACTATTGATCATAAGTAAAAATTTAAATAGTTCATCTGAACTAAAAGAAAGGTCGGACCATTGTCGCAAAACAATCACACAGAAGCTTGATCGATCACAAGTGCGGTCTACCTGAAATTTATCCGATCAAAATGAAAAGGTTCGACTATTTTAAGAAGACGAACTAACTCTTGAACTTGTTTAGGGTTTAACTATTGATCACAAGTAAAAATATAAATAGTTCATCTGAACTAAAAGAAAGGTCGGACCATTGTCGCAAACCTAAACCTAATTTTTTCCCCTCTTTTTTCTAAGATCGACATCATATCGACCAACGTTAATCTATGCAATGATTTAAAGAGATTGAAAAAATAAATACTATATACTCCCTCTGTGTCAAATTACTTGTCGTTTTAGAAGGAAAAAAATTTAAGAAAGTGTATTTTTGCACTTAATTTCCTATTATACCCTTATTTTAATTCACCAATAAGCTTATTTTGTTTTTTTCCACGCACTTATCTTTCCAATAAATTTAATATGTTATGTACCAATTTTTTTAAAAAAACAAACATTTTTTTTTTGAAAACTTAAAAAAACAAACTTTAATTTTCCAAATATATAATCTTTTACGGTTTCAACTACTCCTAAATATTTGGAATTTACATGAGTGACTTAGATAGCTAACAATTTTTTTTTTCTAAAACGACAAGTAATTTGAAACGGAGGGAGTATTTACACCGGAATAGCATGAATTATTTGATTTGATTTTTTTTGAAGCATTATTTGATTTCATTTAATAAATGTACAAGTGGAATTGTATATTTAAATTAGAGATATTAGTTTTTTTTTTCTTTGTTGTTTTTGTTCTCTTATTATTTTTATTTAAACTAACATTGATATATATTTATTTTTTCGAATCTATAACATTGATTTTTTTTTAACTAATAACATTGGTATTTTAGAATCAATATATAACATTTAGAAACAAGCATTCAATGATCAAATTAATTCTAATTATATTTACACATAGTCTAAAATATAATTAAAGAAAACTAGTAACATAAAATATAATTAATTGAAAATAAAAGTAGTCAAAATAATTTATGGTAAGAAATTAATTATGTTTGACTTAAATACACGTGGATGAATTTCATTGGTGCCACATCAGCATAGGGCAACTACCCTCAATTTATGTGAGGGTAGAGAAGTAGTCACCAAAAAGAACCTGGGATAGTGACTGTGACAGCCGTTTTTATTCTCCCACTGTATGTAATTTCAAGCTTGTATGTAATTTGGTAATAGGTATTTCACTAATTTAATCTACGTTTTGTTTTCTTCTTTGCAGAATATGAATGAAGAAGAACTTTTTAATCAGCTGTTCAAAGCTAGACTTGGACATTCTCCATATGACAAATACGACGGGTGGTCTGATATTGCCTTGGGGAGCAAATTGTGAAAGAATTGGGAAGTCATAGTCTATTTCACAATCACACGATAACCGACGTGTTGGAAGTTGTCATCAAATATTATAAGGAGTATACAAGTGACCCTGGATTGACTCAAAAGCGGTTGAGTCGTTCTCTCAAGCTCAATATTCGTCAAGTGTTTGACTCCTTTACTGACAAATATGGCTCTCTAACATTTGATGCCCTTGAAACAGTGCACTCTTTAGTTAGGCCGGAAAACAGTCTGAGTGATGAAATCATAGGGTACAAAAATGATGTCTTGGAAGAACTCATTAAGGTTTGTGAGGAGAAGGCGGGAAGGATTCCCATCCTTCCCTCCACATCAGATAGAAGGGGAATTTGAGAGTATAGGAAGGAGGAGGAATTCTATCATGGGCACAAGCACAAATAAATTTCATTTAGGCACACTCACAACAATGTATAAAAATTAAAGAAAAAACAATTAAAGTGATATTGATTGATGTGACCATTTTATTTTTCTTTTAATTTTTTAAATTCATGTGTGTGTGCATAAATTTGTGCCTATATGTCTTGTGCCTATACAAGAATACCTCTAGGAAGGAGAGGGGTTATGCGGGGCCTGTAGCACTGCAATATGGTGAAGATTTGACTGCTCTGGGAATTACTAATGATACGAAGTTTTGGTTACTCCAAAATTGTAATCCAAACTCTGTTGAATATATAGCTTTGGTAAATCAGCCTCTTCAAACAAGACTCGATTATTTTCGGAGACTTCTTGAACAAGCTGCTATACTTGAAGCCGAAGGTTCCAGCCACCAGTGCTAAGTCTTCTAAAAGAAGAAAAGAACCAAGGATCAATTCCTAGGTACACATTTCCTTTGCAAAATCTATTTTTTGACTTTTTCAAAATCTATTTTGACCCTGGATTTCTTTAACATTAAGCATTACAAAGAAGTGGCTATAACAAGAGAAACTACTTCATACCCTACAATTTCACCATGTTTTTAAGGCTACTGGATCAACATAGTAATTGAATGATGGAATGCTTTATATCAGTAACGATTATTCTACTTTATACTAATACAAATTGTGTTGTACGTGTAGGCTAGGTTGTGATGCTCATATTGCTGTTGTCCCAGGTGCTGCATGTCCGCCTCTGCTGCCCCAACCGGCCTCGGATTCTATTAGGCACTTGGATTATGTTGCATAAGCTCAACAAAAGCTAGGCCAAACGGATCCTTGGTCACATGACATGGTCGAAACTGCTACATTACATAATATGCGAATTCCTGTTTTTGAGTACAAAGATTGCTGAGACTGGATATGTTCGGTTTCATTTTGCTCCAAAAATGGGGCGGAATGAATATCAGATTTGTTAGAATTGTGTCAATTAAAATTAGAATGAATAAACTAGACCCGTTATTTGATTTCTTTACTTGAATTTTCAAATCGTAAAGATTTATATTATGCTATATGCTTAAATGTTCAGAGTATATTGTTGTGTATTCTATGTGATGTGAGATACTAATATTAACATTAGTATCAATTATTTAAGAATGATTTACGTATCATTAGTTCCTTCAAATTAAGAATGATCAGAGCATTATTATCCCTTTGATTTAAGAATGATCCAAACATCATATAAGAATGATCTCAGTACCATATTAGAACGGTCATAGCACCGTATTATAATGGACTTATAACCACAACACAATGGTTTAAGTACCATATTTGAGGGTGTAATTCTTGCCCCGACGATATCTATAGTGCAGTAGTTATTGGTATTAGTAGAACTGAGCTGTTTTATCCTGGGGACTTCGTGGTTGATCGTCTGCCTTGCACAATTTTGGGCAGTGTCACGAAACGTTTTAAAGAAAGCGTAACGACCCGCGACTCAATCCAATAATATCTTTAATGGCTGAAAATTACTTTTAACAATATTAATCTCGAAAACAACAATTTTAAGACGATTGTTTTTTGTCATATCTACCGAAGAAATTACTGGCTCTGCTTATGATGCTGGTGACTAGAACAAACCATTTCAGTTTGAATGGTGACAACTTAGGGTGTGTTTGGTAACACAAATAAGCTAGCTTATAGCTTATTATATGAGCTTATAAGCTTGTTTCAAAAAATTAGAGGTGTTTGGTAACAAACTTTTTGTACTAGCTTATAGCTTTTTTCCAGATGCTATTTCAAGTAGCATTTGAGCTTATAGCTTATAGCTTTTTACACTTTATTTCATTTTTACCCTTTAATTTAATAACTACCTACTCTAAAAAATAAACTACCCACTATCAATTATGTAATTTTATATTTAATAATCACTTTAAAAGCTAATTTTACCAAACACTTTAATTTCAATAAGCTAGCTTTTCAGCTATCAGCTAGCTTATAGCTTATTTTTATCAAACAGACCCCTCAACTAAATTGTTATGAATATTATTAGTGGATGTCCTGGCCCATGTAATTGGCCCATTATGTTTACCTATATATAGATACTATGTATCACTATATTGTAACCCTAATCCTAGTGATGAATATCATACACTATTCTTTCTCTTACCAAAAAAAAATACACTATTCTTTCTCTCTTTTCTCTCCTCTCCATATATACTATTGCTTCTATTTACATTAGTTTATAACACGTTATCAGCACGATCTAACCAACTGAGGTACGCAATTCTTATTCTATTTGAATGAAATCACAAGTAGTTTTTATTTTTGATTATTATATGATTATGAATCGTTTGAACCTTGTATACTTATAAAGATCAAATAATAATAATTAAAATTAAATAAATAAATTGATTCAATGTTGTTTACGCTTCGTGATATCCGACATTTGTATGGTGAAGCATAACACTCTGATCATTAATATTACATAAAATGTTGATCAATTATTTATTTATTTATTTATAATATATATTTTGGATGTTTGATATTGTTTGAGTTTCGTGACGACAATAGTCTGGTGAAGCATCATTATGCTTCGTGACCGACACCTGTATGGTGAAACATCGACACTTCGATCATCCAAAAGAACATAAACATGTTTAAGAATTCATAATCTTGGTTCCTGAAGAACCTAGAAAGTTAATACATGAATTCCCGAAGAATTCATAATCTTGGTTCCTAAAGAACTTATTCTTAGTTCCCGAAGAACTTAGACATTTAATACATGAATTCCCGAAGAATTCATAATCTTAGTTCCCGAAGAACTTAGAAAAATTAATTTTGTTCCTGAAGAACTTACGAAATATCACAATTTATCACCATGCATCCCTAATGGATTGCACATCAAAATACTTTTATGTGTTATGTAGTTCCTGAAGAACTAATAAAACAACTTCTTTTTCTCTTCAATAAATTCTAGATGAATTCAATATTCCTACATCCTTGAAGGATTGTAAATTGATAGTGATTTATTACATAGTTCCTGAAGAACTCATATTATTCTCTATGAATTCCTGAAGAATTCAAAAGAGTAGTTCATGAAGAACTCAAGATTATTCCATGCGAATTCTAGAAGAATTCAATAATTTAGTACAATACTAATACATTCATATGTCATTCATATGTACCGTCAAAAAAAAAATGTCATTCATATGTTAATTTGGTCGATCAATCTCATTGAAAACAATTGAATGCCTTTTATTTCTTTCTTTTATTGTTTTCAATTTATTACATTATCGATTAAGGAAGTATTATGATTGATTCATTTGAAATTAAATGATTTGTTTTAAAAATAAAACTAGTTGATTTGACAAATTTTCAAATATCAATTGAAATATCATATCCTTTAATTTCTTTTGTGATTTCTATTAGCCAAATTTTTGTAATTGTGATACTACCTATTACTTCTGGGATTGATCCAAAATAAAGACTAATTGATTTTGTTAATATTTTATTATTATTATTACTTTGTATTCTAATTCAATGTTATTAAAGGTATGTAATTCTTAATCAATGTGATTTAAAACCCTAATTTTATTGAATGAAAATTATGTTGAAACAATTAATTTGATTATGCCAAACCGTGTTCACGACATGTTTCCTATATTTATTCACATGAATCCTTATTTTGAATTTTGGGATTGTAAGTTAATTTCCAGATTCATATGAACCAGCATGTTTTATTACAAACCTATATGATTAAAAACATGAACCGATTGTGATTATAGGGTTGAATTCAATTATAGGTTTTTTTAACGATTGTTATTATTGAAATACCCTATAATTCAATTAACACTGATTTTCAACGAGGCTGTTCATGTTTATAAAGTTTTTACTAAAATCCCAAATTCTATTGATATGTGTTTTTATAAAGAAGAATATATTCATGCATTCCCGAAGAATTGCAAAAGATATTGTTATTATAATATACAACTCCTGAAAACTTATAAATTTAATCCTTCAATTCCCGAAGAATTGAATAATTAGTTCATGAAGAACTTAGAAATCTAATCTATGAATTCTCGAAGAATTCGACAAACTTAGTTCCTGAAGAACTTAGAAAAATATCAATTTTTATGAATTCCAGAAGAATTCAATTACATCTATGAAGAATTATACAATTAGATCTCTTATATAGTTTTTGAAGATCTTTAAAATCAAAATTTTATTCTCCATGAATTCCTGAAGAATTCAATAGTGATACATCCCTGAAGGATGTAAAAACAACTGATATTATAATATTATTTTTATTATTATTACTATTCCATGAAAATATAAAATAGGTCAATTATGTGCATTTGGGTATAGTATATATTGTTACATGAAGGTGCGAAATTATACTTATATGACACCTATTTTGAAACAAATGAAGAGATGTTGAATATCTCTAGCTATGACATATATTTTGAAGGAAATAAGTGTAATGAGAAAATTATAAACCAGAAGTTTATACTACACTTATAAATATATTAGTGCAATCGAAGCACAAATTATTGTAAACCAGAAGTTTACAAATCATATTAAATTTATTGTTGGCAATACCGGTTGGGTCATCCCGGATTTATTATGATGCGAAAAAAAAAATTATTGAAGGGCCTGAAGTTCCTTCATTCTAATAATTTTTATGTGTTGCTAGTTCCCAAAAGAATTTGATAATTTGAGAAATTAGACCATTTAGATATCAACTAAATTGGTCACATGCATGTTTGTTGTTAACTCACAACCAGAAGTTTCTGAGATTGTTTTTTTCAAATATTTTTTTGCTAAGATCTCATTTTCTAAATTCTTAGATAATATTTGATAAGTATCGTTTGTCAATTGAAATTGATATCGTATAGAATATGAGCATACAAGAAAAATGGACCTGAAGATCCATTATTTAGACGTCTAAAATAATCACATGAATGATACTTATGAGATCATAACTTCTATTTTATATGTTGAAAACACTTAAACGTGTATGTTGAGATATTGATTCACATCAAGCCAACAAATTATTATATGCAAGTTCCCCTAAATTTACAAATGAGTTTAGGCCTATAACCTAATATTTTTCATATAAGCATTTTTGGATGTGTTGGTATGTATGTTCCAATTGCTCCAATATAATGCACTAATATGAAATCTTAAAGAATATTGGAAAAATGTATTTGATATGAATCTCCATCTATTATAAATTCTTGAGCCATAAATTGGAGAATTATTTATAGCCCAGAAGGCTGTTTCTCAAGTGATGAATTAATTTTCCCAATATTAGGGGGAAGAATAAGCAGCTGAAAAATATGAACAAGATGTTCAAATGAATCACTTGAAATAAATTAATGTTATTATCTCACATTGATCCTCGTAGTTTAAATCAAATGTTCAAAAGATAAATCATTTGCAAAATTTTTGAAATCAACTATTAGCTGCTAATGCTCCGATCAAAATGGATGTCCCTGATGGACAGTCTTATATTGCAAATGAATTTTAACCACCCCGAAGCGTGGTAGATCAGTCGGTTCCAATGAAAATCCTCAAATAAGAAAAGGAGCTAAAAAGAAAGATGACCCAAGCGAGGATATGAAACTCTCAAAAGAGTATTTGACATAATTGAGTTTTAAGTTCCAGAAGAACTTCTCAGGTACCTGAAATTTATGATAATAAAGAGATCTTGACGAATTATGTCATGAATGAAAATTATGTCATGAATGGAATATGATGGAACCGAAAAGAAGTCAACGTTGATGATATTTTTATATATAATATAGCGCTATATGTGAAAAGAGTTAATGAGGATCATGAACTAAATTCTATTGAGAATTATAGACAATGATTGTCTAAATGAAAACGCAATTGCTACGTAATTAAAGTCACTTTGCAAAGTGAAGATTTTTGTACCAGCAGTCCATACACCTGAATATGTAAAACATGATAGATACAAATTAATTTTCGTGTGAATAGAAAATGTTGAAATACAAACATTAAAAGCTTGATTTTTTTATTCAAGTATATTGGTAAAAGTTTGCCATTGATTGTGAAGAGAAATATTCACCTGAAGTGAAATCAAAATCATTCTCTTACTTGATTAAGTTTGTTAACACATGGAAGATTCAATTTATTTGAAAAATGTGTTACGCTATATTTATGTCACTTGTTAGCGTGGATTATATAAAACTCCATGAAGGATTTAATTTCCACGAGACATACATTTCAAACTATCGAAGAGATGACTTAATGAAATGAATAAGTCACTTTGGAAATGAATTTGTTATATGATGACATAAACTCCTGAAGAGTTCTTGAAATCTATTGATTAAAGAAAAATTTGAAATGAAATATATTTGATATTAACAAATATAATTTATTGTCACTTGATGTGAACAAAGATCATTTCATGTCTCAAGAAAATGATCACTTACTTGAATTGGTCTTGAAGGACCATATTTTAGTTCAATTGAGAACACTATTGCATTTTGTTAATTATGTATGTGATAGTATCAATAAACTCAAAGATATTGGAACAAAGTCAAGTATATAATTTGTATCTTAGAGATACAACAATATCATCCGATTATGTGGAAGTTTTAACACTACATTCAGAAAGTTCAGAGTGTGATTTTGTTGAAGTTTGTGATTTTACACATACAAGAAATTTGAAGAAGATAATACTGCATCAACAGCTAATTCAGAGAAGATTATATTAAAGAAGAATCAAATCTTTCTACAAAGTCATCATCAAGTAAAGCTTCTGATCAACTATATTGAAGATTAATTGCTCTTATTCGTCTCAGATATAATTGTCTTCATGAGGGGGAGATATAATTGTGTTCTGCACTCTTTTTCCCTTAACCATGGTTTTATCCCATTGGGTTTTCCTGGTAAGGTTTTTAACGAGGCAGTTCAGTTCAAACACAAAGGATGTTGTACTCTTTTTCCTTCACTAGAATTTTTTTCCCACCGGGTTTTTTCTAGTAAAGGTTTTAATGAGGCATATCCTCGAAGGACATTCAAGGGGGAGTGTTATGAATATTATTAGTGGATGTCCTGGCCCATTATGTTTACCTATATATAGATACTATGTATCACTATATTGTAACCCTAATCCTAGTGATGAATATCATACACTATTCTTTCTCTCTTTTCTCTCCTCTCCATATATACTATTGCTTCTATTTACATTAGTTTATAACATAAATATTGTTTTTGTAAAAAAATTAATTAAAATGAAGATGGTAGAGAAAAAGAAAACAAGAGGAGAGTGAAGAATTGGATACTATAGTAATATTTCCACGTGTACAACGAAACCCTGCTTCTTTCCCATCTTGGTCGTATAAAACCCCGCCATTTCCATTTTCACCCAAAAACCTTAATCAAATCTTCGATCACAAAAATGGATGAATACTTACCCATTCTTGCGTTTTCTCTTCTTCTTGGTGCCATCATTGCTCTCATCTTCTTCAACTCCTATTACCGTAAACGCCAATCCGAAGTCCGATCCATCGCAAATCTAAATCCAAATCCCAATCCAATTACTCCCTCTTCAAAACCCCTTCCTAATAAGAAACCTAACCCTAAACACCATTCCTCTGATAAGGTTATTTTCATTTCATTTCAGATTCTTAGCTTTTTGTAACCGATTCAATTGCTTTTCTTGTTAATTTGTTTTGTAGTTTGTTAAGTGTGTTTATGCGATTTGATAAGAGTTTAGTTTGATTTTTTTTTGATTTATATGTTAATGTGAATGATTAGTTTTAATTGATAACTCATGCATGCATGGTTGATTTTATATGTGGTAGTGTTATGGGAATTGAGATATTATTCATTGGTTGAGGAGTGAATTGGTTTAGATTATGAAAATGGGTGTTTTATTGAAGTGAAAGAAGCTTAATTTTCCTTTTTAGGGTGTCTAAGGGAAAGGTAAAGTACTAGAAGTATTATTATTGATGAGGTGTTTGTGAAGATTGTGTGTTTCTGGTTCGGACACTTGCTTTTCCTTTTAGGGTTTTGGTTATATGGTTACTTTGGGGATGAGGTGTTTAAAGGAAATTGATTTAGGATATGTTTAAGTGAAAGTGAGTTGAACAATAAATTTTAGTGTAAAAGTCACGTTTCGAGATAAAAGCTACAAATCCTAGCATCAAGTTAAAATCAATTCTAGAGGCAAAATCAGTTATAATTTAAAACTTCCAAACATACTCAAATTAATTTTAAGTTTTAAGAATCACTTGTGGCTCTCCAAAAGTGAATTGAAACATGCTCGTAATCTCAAGTTTGCATCGGTGTTGTTTCAGTGCTTCTTCAAGTGTTTACTAGATATTGTTTTGTGGAAGTTTAACATAGTTTCTGATGATTGATGAAAAATTCTTGATTTTGTCAATACATGGGTGTTGGTGAAGCTTAAGGATCTTAAATTGTTGCTGTGGGTCTTCACTTTTTAGTTTTCATTGTGCTGTGGGTCTTCACGTTCTGTGACTTATTTTATTGTTTGGCTCAACCTTTTTGTTTTTGGAACATAAGGATCAAAGCAAGCGGCATCATCCATTGGATTTGAATACCTTGAAAGGCCATGGTGATGCAGTTACAGGACTGTGCTTCTCTCCTGATGGACGAAATTTGGCAACAGGTATTTAAACATATTTGTTCATAAAAAGACATTTGCAGTTTTGTTTATAGATACTACCATTGTGATTTCATCAACCGAAGATATATATGTTTATAGTTACCACCATAAATATTTCATCAACCGTTGCGAAAATGGTCACATGTGGCCCTTGCTAAGTTTATTTTAGTTTCAGTGTTAGAGTTGTGGCCAATGTCAGTGCCAGTACTTCATAGCCAATTTACACGTGTTCATGCAAGAATTATTTGCTAACACAAACTGCTCCCCCTTAGTTCCCCCTCTTACAGTATTACCAAACTGTGTCTCTCTCTCTCTCCTGGTCCCCCTTGCCAATGGTTTCTTTATTTGTATTGCATAGAATAAAGAGTATCTCCCTCGCCCACTTTGATAAATTTCATTGCAAAGTAGACATGTTCTATTTTTGAGTTTAGCAGCATAAGCACTCCCCTCAGTTCATAAAGCAGATTCACCTTGAACTGGAACATGCATCCAATCCAAGAGTGCAGTTCGGAGGGGATTTGATGAATTTGCTAACATTGCTTATGACGCAGCATAGTTAACCAACGCCTCTGCCTATAAGAAAATATACTTAAAACATCATGGGTTCGGAAGCCACAGAATTAGTTTTGTTCCATAAGGTTAAACATGTTTAAGTGAGGATTAAATACTGTTTGAAGTTGTTGCAACTGGGAAAATCACTCAAGGCCAGCCAAATGAAACCAGCTGCAATCATAGGATATCACCCAAAATTTATTTTTAGGTCTTATTGTGACGAAATAATTACATTTGTTGATATGTAATTTTCGTCTGTAATCTTGCTTCCTAACGTCTGTTTAGACTTCATTGAGTATGATATAGGACTCCTAGTTCAAATTTTCTTGTTTTTAGCATTAACTTGTATGAGCATTTGGACATTATTTATGAAACTTTTTCTCTTACAATCTTATGTTATATAATCTGTGCAAACAGCGTGTGCTGATGGAGTGGTGAGAGTATTCAAGTTGGAGGATGCTTCTAGTAAAAGTTTCAAGTATGTGAATTTCAACAGCCTCTAGATACATATCAACTTAATGTCAATCATAATTTATTTGCTTAAATTTTGTTTTCTCAACTATTTTGCAGGTTCCTGAGAATTAATTTGCCTGCTGGAGGTCATCCGACTGCAGTTGCATTTTCTGAAGATGCGTCCTCCATTGTTGTGTCATCGCACAGTCTCTCTGATTGTTCATTATACATGTATGGTGAAGAGAAACCTAAAGCTTCTGAAGATAAGCCACAAGCAAAACTTCCTCTTCCGGAGATTAAGTGGGAACATCACAAAGTTCATGATAAAAAAGCAATAATTACTATGTTTGGAACATCTGCTACTTATGGTAGTGCTGATGGAAGTGCATTAATTGCCTCGTGTTCAGAAGGTATCTTGATGTTATCGTCCCTCATTCAAGCATAAGAGAAACAGTTTTTTTTTTTTTTTTTGTGATCTATATATTAGTTTTTTCTCACCAGAAAGAATTTAGTAATTTTGAAGGGAATTTGGATTTTACTTAGAAGTAGCTAGAGGAGAAAGAATGGCGTGTATTGGTAAAAGTCCACAAAGTGTTTTGAATAGAAAAGGAACTTCTGAATAAGAAACATAAAATTATTAACTATATTTTGGTTACTGTATGACGTTTGTGCTGCTCTCTAAAATACGTAATCTGTTTTTTACTTCCATTGAGAATTGCTTATGAAATTATTATCACTATTGCTATACCGCAACATAATGCTCAATAATGATTTTCTAAAATTTCTGTCACATTTCAAATTCAGGGACTGACATCATTCTTTGGCATGGAAAAACTGGGAAGAGTTTGGGGCATGTGGATACAAATCAACTTAAAAATAACATGGCTACTATATCTCCCAATGGGCGTTTCATTGCAGCTGCTGCGTTTACTGCAGACGTTAAGGTAAATTTTATTGTATTATTCTATTTAATTTATTTGGATATGTTATTTAATTTAGTTGCATGTGCATCTCCAATCTTTGACTAGCTCAGGTTGGAATCCAGACTTGGTCCTTGTTGTCAACTCAGCATTTAGAATGTGCCCATTAGGTTTTAATCCATTTGGCGCTAGCCTTGAAAATTTTGTATTGCATTTATTTATTACAATTTAATTGAATAAAAAGAAGCAAAAAAGCAACATTGAAAAGATGTTAACCGACTCCTATATATTCTGTTCATGCTTTTGAATATCCAATCACCTCCTTCCTCCCCATCTAATTTTAGTTTGTGTTTCTCTATTGCTTAATTTTTGAATGATTAATATGCAATTTGGGCCCATGCAATTTTCAACCTGTGTCCAGTGAGAAAAATGAATTGAAACTCAAGATGCCGGTTTTCATTTTTCAAGCAGAGAAATAATTGGAAAGCTGGGAATATGAAGGAAATTTCCCAGAGAGAGAGCGGGGGGAATTACAATAATTTTGATTGAAAAATATTATTTAACCCAGTGGCATGTCAACTTATCCATGTCGCTTCATCCCCAACCTTACTCCCTCTCCCTCAGTCCCTCAAATGCTTCCCCTTTCTCCCGCCTCCCTCCTCCCTTTTATGCCATGAATTGTTACGTTCTGTACATTTTGCATGCTTCCAAGGCCTCTCTTTTCATCCCAAGTGCAGGATTTTAGGTTGAAGCTTTCCTTGATTAATCCAACTCATCTACAAGGAGTTTTGATAGGACCCAATATATGAATGATTACTCTGACGAAACAGAGTATGTTGGATGTATTAATACTACTGAAAGAACAATGGAAATGAAGATTTGCTCCTTAACAGAAGACAATGAACAATAACTAAATGGTAAAAGATAAATTATGAGAGAGAACCCATTTCCCTACTCAGCCCAAAACCACTCAAACCAATTGCTAATTTTCAGATACCATTTTTGGTTCCCACACTTCTTCCTATAATTCTCCCTCTCCTTCTAGAATATTCTCTTCCTATCATCCCATGCCACCTGTCACTTTCAGTGTGATACTCATGCAGTCATGGGAGGCCCATAGTGGGGACCATCGAGTTCTGAGTTTCAAGGTAATCTGGAACCGTATTCTAGAACATCATCTATTCTGCACTGCTGCTTCAATTAATGAGGCCTTAACACAAGAACTTTGTAATTGCTTACAATCTCAAAAGATTGCTTATTGGCATCAAGAGTTACAGAGTCAATAACTGCTGCTGGCCTCACTTTTCCCCTTCCCATCGTATTCACTCTTAGGCTCAACTTGAACTTGGCATGCCCCTATAAATGTTCTTGATATTTCACGTGTCGCCATGAACATCTTTAGCTGGAATGCTCTGAACAGGAGGGTCCTCGGAATAGTCCAAACGACAAAGATTATATTTGCACAATACCTGGGAAGATGAAAAGGGAAAAGGATGTGTTGGGGTAAAGGGGACAAGGGAGGGAAAGAAGGTTAGAGATAGGGATGAGGTGGCCCTGGACAAAAGTGGTTGAGATAGAAGGCCAACGGAATAAATTCACTTATTATTTTGTTCATGTATTTATGTCAGTCACCACATCGTTTAACAAAATTCATGAAACGGCAAGGACAAAAAGAATAATAGTGACTCAAACCGGCAAGGATTTTTTGTAGTGACTGAAACTGGAAGAAGTGTATATTATAGGCACTGAAAAAGTTGTTTCTGCCACCAATTTTTATAATGTTTTGAAGTAATGCAAAAGGTTGTAGCACTAATGAGTCCGATAATTGGGTTGCAACCTATTTATGCCACCAAAAAGTCATTCACTGTTATTTTTGTTAATTATTTGTTCTTCAGTATTGCTTGTTTACAATGTCTTGCAGATCTGGGAGATTGTGTATGCAAAGGATGGATCTGTCAAGGAAGTTATAAGTGTTATGCAGCTTAAGGGGCATAAGGTTTGATATTAGTACTACTATTTTTGGGTGATTTAGAATTCTAAATAAGCCTGATTTTGACATGATGAATATATCTTGCAAGTAAAAAAATAAATTATTTTCTGTCAAATCCATTATATTCAATTATGTGACAGGTATATATATTATTTTTTGACGAATGTGAGATATATATGTTGATTTCCATGTGAAATGATTTTATGATAGCTAGCATTTGTTTTAGGAAATAAGAGCATCTTATCCTTTAAAAAACTGGGGTGGGATACTATGACATCGTTTTCTTCTTAAAGTGAAATCAAGTAGAACATAAGGCTTTGTATAAATTCATTAAATTGCAAAGACCTACCTAGATAGAGCTTGATCCCAACACGACTTGGTTATGGGTGTATGCGTTGAAAGAGTAAATTAAAAGTGAAGTAGAATACAAGCGAGACTATACTCACGTTTATGAAAATTTAATCGCATTTTAGATTTTTTTCTCTTTATGCTGGAGTCCTCTTCAATGGAAGCGATATAATTGCTATAATGTTTGGATTGCTTTTATCTTACTCTAAATTTTTATATTTCTTCAAGTTCAAAATCAAATGTATTCAGTAGTATGACTAAATGCTATATTTCCCTGGGGCAGAAAGAAGAAATAGCACCCAGTGACATTGTTTAACGTGCTCAGGAAAATGAAATAAATTTGTTTACGAATGTACCCCTTTCTTCATGAGGTTTTCATTGTAATCTATGTTTTGATATGATCAATGATTTTATTGCTGCTCTTTGTTCAGAGTGCAGTGACTTGGTTATGCTTTGCTCCAAACTCTGAGCAAATAATCACAGCATCCAAGGATGGTTCCTTAAGAATATGGAATATCAATGGTAAGCAAAATTTGAAGATGATTATTTTTCACTTGTCAAATTGGTTTTATTTTTCTGTCAAAATCCCATGCCCGCCAAGTAACCTGCATTGTAAATTAGTTTAAACGTTGACAAGAAATATAAAATGTTGCTAATGAAGAATTCAAAGTAGTACTTCCATGAGATTTTATAGCTGAAAATGTACTTTTTCCACATTGCTTATTTTCGCTGGCCTTAGCTCAAGAAACTTTTGTTATTTGATTGATTAATAGTGTCCTCTTCCTCACGGGGTTGAGGCAAGGATTAGGATTCTTAATTATATCTAGGTTGTTAATTATATCATTTCCTCTCACTGTATTTGTCCTTGTATCCTGAAGTTCGCTATCATATGGATGAGGATCCAAAGACACTGAAAGTGTTCCCAATTCCTCTTCGTGATTCTACCGATACTGCTCTACACTATGACCGCCTCAGTATTTCACCTGATGGGAAAATTTTGGCTGCAACCCATGGTTCCACATTGCAGTGGTTAAGTGCTGAGACTGGAAAAGTTTTGGATACAGCTGAAAAAGCCCATGATGGTATGCCAAATAAAATCTTTTATAATTCCTACAATTGCAATTATAAAAATTAAACAATTTTCCATTTACGATCTTCTACTCATTGATTATTTTCTTCATTTGCAGGTGACATCACAGGCATTGCATGGAGTCCTAAAACTATTCCAAATGGTAAAGCTTCTAATCCTTCTCTACTCCTTTTCATTTTTCATGTAATTTATCTCCCAACTATTTTTGTTAACAAAATTGTATTTATTACAAATAGTATAGCAGACGAAAGAGAAGATTGGTTAGGTGTTCTCTTTTTAGAAAGTCAACAAGTCTTTTAAGTTGGCATTTGTAGGAAAACAAGGAGGGAAGTGGTTGTAATAAATAACCAATTAAAACACATTCTTCTGTTTCGTTAAATTGTTAAATTATTATTCGTAAAAACAAGCATTTTCCATTTGTTTCATGTAGTTACATAAACATAAAGTTTGTGCCAAATCTGTTTCATGTAGTTTGTCTATGCTAAGCCGGGTTGGAAGATAATACAAAATTTTGTCGATAACCTTACAATGAATGTATTTGTATTTCTTTCGTAATTATACCTATAGAATGTATCTCGTACAAATCAACATGTAATTTTTGCATCTTAAGCACCGTTGAATTTTGCAGGAAATGAAAAAGTCTTTGTTTTAGCAACAGCCAGTGTTGACAAGAAAGTGAAGTTGTGGGCAGCTCCATCATGAACTAGTTTGTGCGGACATCTAAGATATGCTAATGGGTGTTGCTTCAAAAGTTCTCAGCTTTGGTTTGACAAAAGTTGAACAGTATAATGGAAAAAGATGAATGAGAAACTAGGATGAGCTGAATACAAGACAACGTCCTTATGTTGATGTTTTGAGATTGATCTTATCGAATTTTTGCCACTAATATGTTGTACAGACATAGATGGTGTTGTTGGTTTTGATTGTGCTTAACTTCTAATTAGCCGGAATTAAATGATGAGGTAATGCAAGAATAGTGCATTAGTAACTCTTGAAGAGGAAATATTAGACATGTTGCTTTATAGAGTGTACTTAATTTGAAAAGCTTTTTCATATTTACTGCAACGTGGTGAGGGCATTATTCCTTTCAATTAGGGAATAACTGGAAATCTTGGTTTGAATTCCAAATACTTATTTCAGTTGACAAGAATTGCAAAGAAAACAATTGCACCACAAGCCTTAAGTTATTTCATTTTACATCTAACAAAATTGATTTTAAAAAATGGTGTCAAAATATTTGGATTTATTTTTGTGAATGATACAATAAAAATAAATCTAGAAAAGGTAGGGCACTACCTTGTTTTCAAAGAGTTTATGTTCTAAGACACCACATGCTATTAGTTATTTCTTTTTTTGTACAAATTAGTTATTTCATTTTACATCTAATAAAATTGATTTTGAAAAAATTATGTCAAAATATTTGTATTTATTTATTTATGTGAATGATACTCTAAAAATAAACGTAGAAAAGATAAGGAAGTAACCTTATTTTCAATAAGTTGATGGAGGGAGGATATAAATTGATCGAATTCTACACTTCAAATGGTACCCAACAACCGTGACGCGTGCTTAACCAAAACTAAAGAAAAGTGAAGTTGAAAAAAATGTAAAAAACAAAAAATTCGCCCACCGTGGGGCTCGAACCCACGACCACAAGGTTAAGAGCCTTGCGCTCTACCAACTGAGCTAGACGGGCTTGTTGTTAAATTGTGACTATTAAGTAGTTATTGGTCATAGCAGTACGACTTTGTTGCTTTCTATCTTCGTTTATGCGGTGTTTGTTTGATGTTCCGTTTTGTTGTGGTGTGCATTTTATTCATATAGACAAATCAACTTTAGTAAACTACTAATTCAACAAATGATTAAGTCATCAACAATGCAAATCTGGTGGCTTAAGTATTCTCGTCATTTTAATTTTCATTTTTTTTACGGTAATTGTCATATTTTTTGTAATTCTAAATAAGTGGTCTTTTATGCTATTAATTTGTATGTTGTGAGTTTGTTCGCAGATTAATCAATTTGTATGTTAAATTTGTATATGTATCTGATGTACTCTATGTATTCTATCAATTTGAACAAACAATTATTTTTTTAGTAAAAAAATCAAAATAAAAAGGGGAAAATAATTGATCAATAATTTTTTTATTTGACCAATAAATATTATAATGTAAAAGTATTTTTTTATGTAGATAAAATGAGGAGGCTTGTCCACAACTTCTAGCTCAACTGATAAAAAATATTAAAATTGTTCGATCGGACACTATGATCAGAATTCAAACTTAATCTAAACTATTGTAAACTACAGTACTACCTAAATTTATAATTATAGTCATTTTACATTAAACAAAGTTTGAATTTCAGAAAACCAAAACGTTGTATATAGTACTTTAAAATCTGAACCGTCCAAGTATAATCAGATGGATGTGATCTCTCCGATATATGCAGCCAGAGACATTGACTGCACTCAATCCATATCCTATATATAGTATTCTTGATAGTTCAAATTTCAAACTTAATCTAAACCACCGTAAACTACCGTACTACCTAAATCTATAATTATAGTCATTTTACATTAAATAAAGTTTGAATTTAAGAAAACTAAAGCGTGGTCCTAAGACCGGATATCAAATTTTATTTTTTTAAAAAAAACTAAAACGTACTAGTATATAGTGCAAATTAAATTTAGTTTCAAGGAGCATGAGATATATAATTTCATCACACTAGCTATACTAATACATGAGAGAGTATTCTCTCATTACTGTAGGATTTTTTTTTTTAGCCATTGATTTGAGTGGAGAGAGAAAAGAAAAAGAAGAAAAAAGTGAATTGAAAGGTAGAAATCGAATAAATTGAGAAACACGAGGAAAAATAAATGGAGAGAATTCATTCTCCTAATACATGTCTTAAATGTCATGTGCTAATTTTACCGACCGCAAACAATCATTACTCAAGTTATAGAAGTATACATACATAACATATTCCCGTGAGCTTAACTCAGTTGGCAGAGAGATCGCACTATATGTGCAGGAGTCGGAGTTCAAACTCCGGACACTCCATTTATTCACCTTTAAGGTGAATTTTTTAGCCACTACGCTACTTGAAAAGAAAAACAAAAGTATACATAACATTTTTAAACCAATTAATGAAATATAGAACACACGAATCCTTCATTGAGAAGATTTAAATTACAAGCTTATTCCTTGAAAATTAACAAAAGACATTTGAGTTTCACAAACTTGATAAATAAAATTACAACCGGTAATGCTTCTCCCGTAAACATAGCCTCCAGTCCTCCACCCATGACATACGGCGTTGGTGTTTCTTTGTATAAAAATAGTAACAAGTACCAATTATTTATTTTTGAAGAGGTAAAGTGCCAATTATTAGCAAACAAACCAAACTATATATTCAACTAAACAACCATATACTATATATTTCGGTAACATAGAGAAAACAAAATGACCCTGATCTTAACTGTTGATCAGAACAGGTAGAAGGCCAGCTGGAAGTCCGTTGAGCAGGTGGTAGGCAGTAATCCGAGCAGATGATCCACGGAGGGGGGGGTTGTACCTGCAGGTGCTCCGATGCCTAAGTCAGTAAGGGTAGAGAGCAAAAGAGATACTAGAGAGAAGTTAGAGAGAGAGAGTAATTGCAATAATGAATAGTGTCTACCTTGCTCTCCCAAGAGGGAGAGTATTTATAGCCCCCAGCTCTGGGCCAAAGGTCCTCTTAGTGGGCTGGACTAGCCAAGGCCCATTAGGAGGGACTGCCAAGATATCACCCTTAGATAGTGGGTAGAGTAGTAATTTTACCCTATCTTGGTGGAGAGGTTGTGCCATGCTGACATGGAGGTGATTGGGCAAGCCATGTGGACTTTGTGAGGGTCTAGGTGGACTAGCATTAGTCTAGTCCAGAACAGGAGCCCCCCAAGTCGTTGCTCCTAGGCATAGGAGTGATGACTTTAGATGTGTGCCCAAGTGCAGAAGGAAATCTCCTTGCAACCTCTCTTGAACGAAAGTGGACGAGGAAGTTGCTCGTCTAGGCCTTGCTCGCAGCAAGTATCTGCAATGTTTTGCTCGAAGTAGTTTCAGTATTCTGCTCGTATTTACTGCGAGGAGATAACTACGAGAGGGATTTGTTGCTCGTATTTATGACGAGGAGATAAAGGAATTGTTGCTCGTTGCTATGACGAAGAAGTTAGCAACGAGGAGGTTTTCTGCGAAGAGCAGCTTTTTGCTTGAAGACTTGCTCGAGTAAAATTCGAGCATCCTCTTTCATTGGGGACGTGAAAGGGTGCATTTACTGCTTTGATTTTTACGAGGGAGTGTAAGGACCATTGGATCAAAGCGTCTCTTCACTTTCCTGACTTGATCTATATAATAGAGGAGAGTGAACTTCATTTTTACTTTTCACTCTCTCTCTTCACTTGTGGATTTCTCTGAAGTTTAAACATCCTAGTCACATCGCTCTTCAGATTTCCCTCATATTCAAGGTAATTCTTCCAAATTTTCTTGCTTAGATCTATCTTTTGTCATTTCTGCCCAGTTTTGGGCGTTTTTTACATGAAGAATGTATGAATTTATGAACATTAGGATGAACATGCCGGGCACCATATGGATTTAGTGCCGGGGAGCTTTCCTCCCTTTTGAAACTTTAGATTAGACGACTAGTGACGGGGAGCCTATCTCCCCGTTTCAAACTTTGGATAGTTTATTAAGAGCCGGGGAGCCTATCTCCCCGTTTGAAACTTTGGATAGTTTGTTTAGGTGACGGGGAGCTTATCTCCCCGTTTTTTAACTTAGAAAATTTTGCATGAAATTTGCTGTTTAAACTTCATGCCGGGGAGCTTACCTCCCCGTTTTTAACTTAGAAATTTTTACATGAAATTTGTTGTCAAAATTTCATGCCGAGGAGCTTACCTCCCCGTCTTTATCTTAGAGAAAATTTCACGAAATTTGCTGTTTAAATTTCATGCCGGGGAGCTTATCTCCCCGTCTTTATTTGCCTTATCCTCCTCGGAAACGATTTTGATTGCCATTTGAAAAGGGCTTTGGTCGGGGACAGCGTCCTCGTCCTATCCTGCGCCCTTTCACTTGAATTGCGGTGAAAGGGTGGATTTGATCATCGAATTCACTTTGTTTTTGCTGCATTTCAGGTTGTAAAATGTCAGAGTCCGAGGAGGTTGTGGAAAGCCAGGGTGCGGAGAAGTATACATTGGTCGACTGCATAACCGATCCTGCGCTGGATTGGGTTGCTCCAGAACCCCGGGGAATAGCCTCGGCGCTTAGTTTCCAGGATCCAAGATTATATATGACCGTCGAGCAGCAGAGAGCAGACGGGCTTCAAAATTGGTCGACCCGTATACCCGGGGAGGGTGAACGGGTGTGCTCGTCTTTTGACGGGCATGATTTCGCTATGTACGAATTTGTATTTAAGGAGATGGGGCTCAGGTTGCCGTTCAGCCCCTTTGCGGCCAGCGTGCTTAAAGCCTTGCAGGTGGCTCCGTCGCAGCTGCATCCAAACTCGTGGTCTTTTATTATGGGGTTCGAGCACCTCTGTACGTATAAAGGCGTTCTTCCCACTCTTCCCCTTTTCTTTAGAATCTTCAAAATTCAACGTAAGCCGACGAGGGAGGTTGGGCGAGCACCTCGTCAGAATTGGGTTTCATTAAAGCATCACGAGGATGTTAAATTATTCAAAATGTTTGTGGATTCCGTTAAGGATTTCAAGGAGAGGTACTTTGTTGTCCGTCCAGAGTCTCCATCTGCCCGGGAGAGTTTACTGGAGCTGGAGGAAGATAGGGACGAGCAAGGTGTTGCTCGCAAGGATGCCAGCGGGCAAGTTATAGTTCGGGCAGTCCCTAAGTTCCCGTTAAGCTGGTCGTACACCCATTTCCTGAAGGAGCCTAAGGAATATACAACCGGGGACGCAGATTTGTCTCCCGAGGACATGGCTGCCTTTGAAAGTCTGAAGACCTTTGTGGCCGGTTTTACTCCCGGGGTCTGGACGACTCGTAAGGGAGTTACCATAAGAGATGAACACGGGGAGCCTAAGGCCTCTCCCCGTTTTATTAATACTAGGACCCTCCTTAAGTGCAAAAATGCCGGGGAGGTTAAACTGTGCCTGGGTATTGTTTCCTTTCCTTTTAACTTAGAAAAATTTATGTTATTGTTGTGTGCATTCCTCGTCTTTTACTAACGTGCTCGTCTTTTATTTGCAGACGAAATGGAAACCATTGCCGAGCGCATGTTGAAGGCCAAGCAGGATGAGAAGGCGAGCAGGTCTGGCCGAGGAAAAAAGAAGATTGTTGCCAGGGCTTCCCAGGAAGTGAGGCCGGGGACCCCTTCCGTGCAGGTTATTGGGACCTCGGGTGTTGGTTCGGGCACCCCTACCTCAGCTCCCCGGCCTCCTCCGGCGAAGAGGACAAGAGAAGAAGATTCCCCGGTTGAAGATGCGGGCATGGGAGGATGCAGCAAGTTTCCAGTTCCTCGGTGCTTTACCGTGGACAAATTTTTTGAGAAGTATCCTCCGGAGGTCTTTGAAACTGAAAGGGCTGCTATTCTTGACCAGGAACCGGAGGCCCGTAGGCAGCAGCATGCTCGTGACATGGCTGCTATGGTGCGGATGGTCTCGAGCTCCCTTGTCCTTGGTGACGAGCGGGAGTCCTTAGTCGAGCAGCTGAACACTGCCCAGGCCAGGCACGAGCGGTCCAAAGGTCGGATCAACCAGCTCAAAATTGCTGTGGAAGACCTAAAGGAGAAGCAAAAACATTGGGGTGACCAGCTGGACGAGCACCGTAAAAGGGGAGAGGATTTGGATGCTGCTCGGGCTGAAATTGAAAGGCTTACTGCTGCTATGGCGCCGGGCGAGGACGAGCACAAGGCTGCTGAGGGGTTGACCACCCGGGCAGACTTGGTCAAGGTGATTGCCCAACTGTCCCATGATTTTGTGGAGGGCACTGAGTACGCCTTTGAGAATGCCGTGCAGCAAATCAAGTGCCTTAATCCTGAGGTGGAGTTGGTGACCCGGGGAATGCATGTCAACGGGCAGGTCAAGGATGGCCAGATTGTTGTCCCGGCTGGCCTGGCCGACTCTGATGAAGAGGAGGAAGATGCTGAAGGGGTGTTCGAGGAGGGTCACGAAGACGAGCAGGAAGATAGATGCGAGGAGTAGATGTTCCCATCCTTTTTATTGTAATTTATTTTATCTTTTTGAATTTTTTGGGGCCTTTGAGCCATGGTTTGTAATTTTGGAACAAATGGGCTTTTGTCCCTTTTTGATTTTTATGACAATTCCGGGCAGGTGCCTGTTTTATTTATCTCTGCTTGTTTATACCTGCTCGTCTATTCCTGCTCGCATGTATGTTTACATTTTCTAACTTAGAAAAATTTTTGATGAAACTTTGTTGTTTAAAATTTCAGCCGGGGAGCCTCCTCGTCTAATAATAACTTAGAAAATTTTTGATGAAACTTTGTTATTTAAAATTTCAGCCGGGGAGCCTCCTCGTCTAATAATAACTTAGAAAATTTTTGATGAAACTTTGTTGTTTAAAATTTCAACCGGGGAGGTCTGGTCCCTATTTTTAACTTAGCAAAATTTTATGCTAATTTCTTGCCCAAAATCTGAGCCGGGGAGATTGTCCCCATTTTAAACTTAACGAAATTTGCTATTTAAACTTCGTGGCGGGGAGTTTTCTCTCCCCGTTATTGAGGTGCTCGTCTGAGCATGCTGGTATGCTCATTCGAGCAAGTTGGTGTGCTAAGTTTTGCCTGTTTGTTTTTATGCCTGTTATATTTTTGCATGTATGAATGCTGCGCTCGTTGTTATTTTTGCCGGGGAGGTTTCCCCTGCTTGATACTGAGCATGTTTTAATGAGGGTAGTCTCCTCTGTTTTGACTTAAACAGTTTAGGGAACTGTATAAGCACTTAGAGTTGTTTCTAAGTTACGCGAATACAAGCACGCTAGTGTACCCTTCTTCGCAACCTGAACCTCCCATCGCGAGCTGGGTGCTAGGTCGTGGCACGGGGACGATGGGCTCGTTTCGAGAGTTATCCTCGTCTAGCAGGAGTTCCATTTCCCTTATGGTGAATTAGTTCCCCTGCTATGGTTTTAGATGAGCACGTGTGCCATGGTGCCCTCCGTTGTTTAAGGTGCTCGATTCGTTGTGTTCTGAAGTGCGAGCAGCCTTTTAGTGTGGCAATAACTTAGCTGTAATATTGTTTCAATTTCTGGGCATTCCAAGGTCGCGGAAGTTTCTTTCCTCGAAGGTCCTCGAGATAGTATGCACCATTTTCTGTTTTGTCAATGACGCGGTATGGTCCTTCCCAATTGGGTGCAAGTTTGCCATCCTGGGAGTCTGCATTGCGTCTTAGGACGAGGCTGCCCACCTCAAACTCTCTTTTGATGACTTTGGTGTCATGACGGGCAGCTATTTTCTGCTTCAGGGTGGCCTCCTTTAAAGAAGCTCCTGTTCGAATTTCTTCGACGAGGTCAAGCTCCTCTCGAAGTGCTTCGTCATTTTGCTCCTCGTCAAGAGGCTGCTCAGTCCGACGAGATGGTTCCTCAATCTCTACGGGGATAACTGCCTCCGTTCCATATACCATTCGGAAGGGGGTTTCTCCAGTTGTGGAGTGTGGGGTTATTCGATAGGCCCAGAGTACATTGTCAAGCTCTTCGACCCATTTCTTTTTGTTTTGGTCAAGTCTTCTTCGTAACCCTCTCAGGATCACTCTGTTGGCTGCTTCAGCTTGCCCGTTGGTTTGGGGGTGCTCGACCGATGTGAAGTGCTGCTTGGTGCCCAGGGCAACAAGGAATGCTTGAAAATCTTTGTCTGTAAACTGTGTTCCGTTGTCTGTGACTACCACCTGTGGTATTCCGAATCTAGCTAGCACATTTCTTTTGAAGAAGCGCAGGACTCTGAGTGATGTGATGTCGGAGAGGGGTTCAGCTTCCACCCACTTCGTGAAGTAGTCCACTGCTACTATTAGGTAGCGATTTTGGTAAAGTCCTTTGGTAAAAGGACCAAGTAAGTCCATGCCCCACCAGGCGAAGGGCCAGGGGGAAGACAAAGATTTTAGTTCTCGAGGGGGAGCTAAGTGCATATCCCCATGCCTTTGGCATTTGTCACATTTTTTTACGTGGTCTTTGGCGTCCTGTTGCATAGTAGGCCAATAGTACCCTGCTCGTAGAGCTTTCCTGGCAAGTGACCTTCCTCCCAGGTGTTGGGCGTTAATGCCCTCATGGACTTCGCGCAGGATGTAATCTGCTGTGTCCTCGTCCACACATTTTAGGAGAGGAATGGAAAATCCTCTCCTGTATAATTTTCCATCAAGGATGACATAGGAGCAGGCTCTTCGTCTGACTATAGCTGCTTGTTTCTGGTCGTCAGGGAGAGTTCCGTGCTCGAGGAAGTTGTATACTGGAGTCATCCAGCAGTCTTTGTCGCCAATGACGTTTATGTCCACAACCTTGCTTGGTTTTTCTATGCTTGGACGAGGGAGTATTTCTTGGATGACAGATTTGTTTCCGCCCTTTCTTTTTGTGCTTGCCAGCTTGGACAGGATATCTGCCCTTTTGTTATGCTCGCGGGGAACATGTAATATTTCAACAGAGTTGAACTTGGTGATTTTTTCCTTTACTAGCACTAGGTATTCAGAGAGGTTATCATTCTTGGTCTGATACTCTCCTAGCACCTGTGAGGCGACCAGTTGCGAATCTGTGTATATTTTTATCTCCTTGGCTTGCAAGTCCTCGGCCAAACGTAGTCCAGCGAGGAATGCTTCATACTCTGCTTGGTTGTTTGAAGTTGGGAAGGATAGTGCTAGGGAGACCTCGATTAGTAAGCCATTCTCATTTTCAAGAATGATGCCTGCACCTGCTCCTGTAGCGCTTGATGCTCCGTCTACAAAGATTGTCCATTTATCTGCTCCGTCCACTGTAGGGGAGGAGCTCGTCATCTCTGCGACGAAGTCAGCTAGGACTTGGGCTTTTAGAGCTTTTCTGCTCTCGTAACGAATGTCGAATTCTGAGAGTTCGAGGGACCATTTGAGCATCCTGCCCGCCATATCTGGTCGGCCAAGCAAAGACTTGATTGGTTGGTCTGTTCGGACCACAATTGTATGGGCCAAGAAATAATGTCTTAGTCTCCTCGCAGCATAAACTAGTGCAAGGGCTATTTTTTCAATTTGTTGGTATCTTAGTTCAGGACCCTGCAAGGCTTTACTCGTAAAGTATACTGGTTTCTGCCCTTCGTTTGTCTCACGAATGAGAGCTGCACTTACAGCCTCTGAGGCGACGGAAAGGTACAGGTATAATACCTCCTCGTCACTTGGTCGTGAGAGGACAGGTGGCTCTGATAAGGCCTTTTTCAGATGTTGGAGAGCTTGCTCGCATTCATCTGTCCATTCGAAGACTGCTTCTTTCTTTAGTAGTTTGAAAAAGGGGAGTGCATGTTGTGCTGATTTGGATACAAATCTGGAAAGCGATGTTAGCATTCCATTAAGAGTTTGTATGGACTTCTTATCGCTCGGAGTGGGGAGCTCGGCAAAAGCTCTGCACTTGTCAGGGTTGGCTTCAATTCCTCGCTCGGTTAGGTAAAATCCCAGGAATTTACCTGCTCGGACCCCGAAGGTGCACTTCTCTGGGTTGAATCTCATGTTGTATTTCCTGGCCTGCTCGAACACCTTTCGAAGGTGCACGACATGGTCGAGTTCCTCGGGGGATTTTACGATCATGTCGTCCATGTATACCTCGAGCATGTCTCCTATTTGTCCTCGGAAGACTTTGTTCATCATTCGCTGGTATGTAGCTCCTGCATTTTTGAGACCGAAGGGCATTACGTTGTAGTAATAGTTGCCCGACTCGGTCATGAAAGCTGTTTTTTCTCTATCTGCTACTGCCATTGGAATTTGGTTATAACCTGAATAAGCATCCATAAAAGACAATAATTTAAAGCCAGAAGAATTATCAACAAGTCTATCAATGCAAGGTAAGGGATAAGAGTCTTTAGGGCAAGCCCTGTTAAGATCGGTATAGTCGCAACACATCCTCCACTTTCCATTAGATTTTTTGACGAGTACAACGTTGGACAGCCAAGTTGTATACCTGGCCTCCGAAATAAAATTTGCCTCTAGGAGGTCTTTTACACATTTTTCTGCAGCCTCCGATTTCTCAGGAGACTGCCTACGCCTACGTTGTACAATGGGAAGTGCAGTGGGATCAATAGTCAGCTGGTGACATGCTATGTTGGGGTCCAAGCCGGGCATCTCAGAAGCGTGCCAGGCGAACAGATCAGCATTTTCCTTCAAGCAGGCTTCAAGTTGCTTCCTAGCAAGCTCGGGGAGCCCAGTCCCAATCTTCACTGCCCTGTTCGGGTCTTCTCCGAAGGGCATCAGCTCGAACTCGCCGTCTGGAACTGGACGACGGTGCTCTTGGCTTGCCTCGTCGTCTTCCTTCTTCTCCTTGCGGAGCTTCTTCTCATCTTTGTTTTCCTGTTTGGAAAAGCGGCTGTCGAGGTCAATGGAGCTGATTTCTGGCAAGGGCAGGGAAGTTGTTGCCTTGGACTTCTTGGACTCGGGGAGCTGCCCGATATATTCATTTCCTTTGGAGGATGCATTGAAGACTCTCCTTGCAGCTTCAATGTCTCCATGCAGTGTCGCAACTTGGCCTTTATGAGTATAGTACTTCATCTTGAGGTGGGCGGTTGAAGGGACAGCCATTAAGTCAGCAATAGCTGTCCGGCCCAGGATGCACTGGTAGAGAGAAGGGCAGTCTACTACCAGGAATTTCACTTTGATGGTTTTTGCAGTTTCTTCAGAGCCAACGGTGACTAGCAGGTCTACATAGCCCCATGGCTTAGTTGTTGCTCCATTAAATCCGGAGAGATCAGATCCAAAATAAGGAGTGAGGTAGGTTTCATCTAGTTGCAGAGTCTTGAAAAGTTGGGAATACATGATATCACAGGAGCTTCCTTGGTCGACCAGTACCCTGCGGACGTCCATATTGGCCATGTCCACTCTGATGAGCAGGGGTATTTGGGAGTTTGCAGTTCCACCGGGCAGCTCTTCCATATAGAAGGCTAAAGGCTTTGACTGCCCTTTCGGTTTATCTAGAGTTGCGCTCAGGTTGGAGGAGCCATCTATCAATTCTTCAAATTTTCTCTTGATGGATCCTACAGTCTGTTTGTCAAAACCTCCACCAGAGATAACCATAGCTTGGGCAAGTGCGTCCCATTTGTTCAGTGTGGGAGCAACATAGGTGTTGTCCAAGTAGTCAGGGACAAAGAAGTCTTCAGGTCTGGAGATGGCGAGGGCAACTGGCTTGTGCCCGGATCGTTCTGGTGCAGCTTCTTCAGCGTTGCTGGTCTCAGCAGCTTCTGCCCGGGGAGCATTGCTCCTCTTCACGTATTGTTTCATTTGCCCATTTCTAATCAGAATTTCAATGGCGTCTTTAAGTTGTATGCAATCGTCAGTCAGATGGCCGTAACCTTTGTGATACTTGCAGTACCTGCTCTTGTCTTGGCCAGGCTTTGTGGGTTGTTGTCTTGGAAATTTAATTCCTGCTTTAGTGAACTCAGCTGAGTTGCACTCTTTCCAAATTTCTTCCTGGGTTTTGCTAAGGGGAGTATAGTTGCTGAACGTGCTAGGAGGTCCACGGGGTTCCCTAGGCCTTTCGCCTCTTCGTCTTCCTCCTCCTCGGCTGGACTGTTCAGCATTTGAACGAGGAGCAGGTTGACTGTTTCCTGCTCGCCCATAACGGGCAGCATCTGCAGCTTGTTGCTCTTCATATTGGATATAGGGTTGAGATTTGAGGAGGAGGTCGCCAAAGGTGCGCGGTTTTTCGATGCCAACGGCTTTTGCAAAGTCACTGTTTGGCCTAAGGCCCCTCTGGAGCAGGTATTTCTTCATATCATCAGTTGTTTCTACCTGGACGGCTTCTTTGTTGAACCTCTCTATGAAACTGCGGAGAGATTCATTATCAGCTTGGAAGATGGCATCTAGGACTGCCTCGGTTTTAGGTTGCTTGCGGGAAGCAGTGAAGTGCCTGCGGAATTGGTCGGACAGATCCATCCATGAGGTTATGGAGCGAGGAGCTAGGCTGTGGTACCAAGCCATAGCTCCCTTTCTCAGAGTAGTTGGGAATATTCTGCATCTAATTGCTCCGCTGACCCTTAAGAAGTTCAGGGTAGCATTGACTGATGCAATGTGTTCATCTGGGTCAGTAAGTCCATCATAAGCAGGGAGAGGAGGTGGTCGCTCACATCCCTTTGGAACGGGTGCTTGAAGTATGTCGTGAGATAAAGGGCAGCGGGGATCATCCTCGTCACTCTCATGTGAGTTTAGGGGAGGTGAGCCCTCACGATCAGGAGTTGGGCTTCTGGAGAATTGGTCAGTGTGATGGCTGCGGCTTGCTGGCTGCCCTTGTTTGGTCATCAAGCTGAGTCCCTGGGGAGAATGACGACGAGGAGGTGTTCGGTCCACAATTTTTCCTTTTTTCACATTTGGAGAAGATATACCCTCGCGGGGAGGGGAGACATGGTCTCTTTTCCTGCCAGGTTGCTCAATCCTCTCAAGGGCAGGTCGTCGTTGTCTGACAGTTTCCTGACGAGGAGGGGATTGAGAAGTGGGAGTTCTCCTCGGGGGAGAGTTGTTCCTTGAGAGTCGCTGATTCTTTTCTAAGCGATCTAGTCTCATATTCTGCTCGTCCATTCGGCGATTCTGGCCTTGGAGAGCTTCGGTGGTTTGCTTTAGGGCAGCTATGAGTGCTGCTAGTTCAGCATTGGTAACTGAGGCAGTGGACAAGTCGGTCTCTGCTGATTTGCCCTGCTCGGACTGGGGGCGCTTCCCTGTCTGCTTCTCAGTCAAGACGACCAGGTCGCCATCCTCAGAGGTCCAGGAAGTTTCCTGCCCGTCTCTAGGGTCAGACTCGGGGAGGGCCTGGAGGTCAGTGATGAGAGCAGGAGACAGACGGGGAGAAGATGGAGGAGCAGCGTCCTCAACGTCATTGTTGAAATGAGATGAACTGGCCATGATAAAAAAGTGATTGGTTGGTTTTGTTCTTTGGTTTACTTGCTCGAAACAAAGAAGGGGAGAACTCAGATCCCCACAGTCGGCGCCACTGATCTTAACTGTTGATCAGAACAGGTAGAAGGCCAGCTGGAAGTCCGTTGAGCAGGTGGTAGGCAGTAATCCGAGCAGATGATCCACGGAGGGGGGGGTTGTACCTGCAGGTGCTCCGATGCCTAAGTCAGTAAGGGTAGAGAGCAAAAGAGATACTAGAGAGAAGTTAGAGAGAGAGAGTAATTGCAATAATGAATAGTGTCTACCTTGCTCTCCCAAGAGGGAGAGTATTTATAGCCCCCAGCTCTGGGCCAAAGGTCCTCTTAGTGGGCTGGACTAGCCAAGGCCCATTAGGAGGGACTGCCAAGATATCACCCTTAGATAGTGGGTAGAGTAGTAATTTTACCCTATCTTGGTGGAGAGGTTGTGCCATGCTGACATGGAGGTGATTGGGCAAGCCATGTGGACTTTGTGAGGGTCTAGGTGGACTAGCATTAGTCTAGTCCAGAACAGACCCAAATATGTAAGATATATATCCCTGTTGAGAGCATTAAACAGCTGCTAGTCCACCTTGTAATTTTGGGCAATAGAAGTGTAAGTAGGGTTTATTTTCTCGTATATCCGTTTTTTGTATTGGTAACCCTGCAAATATATAAGAGATAAGGTTGTAGTAATTAGTGTTTGGAAAAACCGGATACAATATTTAAATATATCGGTGGTAAATTTATTTTTATAAACTCGTGAAAAACTCAAATTTCAACGAGGTAACTCGTGGTGAAATCGGATAAAATTGAGATAAAATCAAGTAATTTATTTTGATTTTACTTGATTTTGAAGAAATAAAAAAAAGTTTTTTTCCTTACTTTTTTTTCTTTTTTTTCTTCTTAAGTTTAAATTTTGAATTATTGATGGATTTATAAAATTATACAAGTATAGATGTCTTGTATATAATAGTATAATATTATTTTAATATGAGATAAACTCGAACGAGTTTACGAATTGAATTCATCTAGGCACAACGAGTTGAAATAAAAGCTCGAGTTTGACAACCTTGATAAAATTTTAACTTTCTCTCTTATAATCACAAAATCAAACTAATTAACTACTAAGTTGATACTCGATGAACCAAATACAATAATTTAAAAATATAATAAATAAATAAATATTTTTCACGAGCTTAACTCAGTTGGTAAGAATATCGCTATATGTGCAAGAGCCGAGGTTCGAACCTAAAACATCTCACTTACCAAAAATAAATAAATAAATAGCGAAGAATACCTTATATGTTCCATAAATGTAGTCACAATAGGTAAATACTGAGGCATAGTTGCATTGACTTCTTCCACCAACATAATGATGGTAGTCATGGTATTCAGGACCTCCATAAAATGGTATATATTTTGTGGGACTCCAAGGAAAATCATACCTATAAATGTTAACATGTTATAAAATGTAAGATTGAGGTCATCCAAAAACAATAGGTCAAAAAAAAAATGATGGCTATGATTTAAAATGTGTATTAAAATGATAATGGCAATTCAAGCAAGCTAGAAAATAGTAAGAAATAATCCAATCGAAATAATTCGTCTTTAATTATTATGTAAAACCAGCCTCACGTCGTACCCTCTCGTCTAAGACCCACAAGAACCATGTCTTCACTCAAGTCTCATGGTTCAATTCTCAACTTGGAGCTAACAGGCAAACATGGTGCACACACCCGTCCAATTTATTAAGCCAAAGCCATGTTCCATCACCTTGGTGCCCCGCTTGGGTCAAAAGGTGACGCTATTCAGCTCAGCAAAACAGTCACTCTCTACAACTACGTTATGCATGAAAATCTATCTTCAACTGAAACTCATTGATCACAATATAACAATTCTCTAATAATAAATATGTTTATCTAATTACTTGAGAAATAATCAAAGTCTTACCCACTATGTGTCTCAATGGCTTCTAGTTGTCGCAAAATGAACCATAACCAATAGGTTATTATGTGCCCTGGAATCAATGCTGGGCCAAGAAATGCAGGGAAGCCCAATATAAAAATCTCAGCCCAATGGGCATAAGGTGCTGAAAGCCCAATAGGTGTTCTATATTCATGATGAACCTTGTGGATATTCTCATATGCCCATTTGCAATGTAACCATTTATGGATCCAGTAGCTTACATAATCTTCTATAAGAACGTAAACTAGTAATTGCCAAAACAACTCCCAGCCTGATGGCAATGGCAAGCCTGTTCTGATTCCAAGCCACTGAACAAAATTTGTTGTAAAATATAAATCCATAGTCAAAATTTATAGCACTTAAATATGTAAACCACATCATTGAAAAATATACATGAGAAACTATGGCTCTCTTTAGTAAAATTAAACTGATAGTTGAAAAACTAACTAATAACTGTAATTTACTTTATAGTTGATAATTAAGCTATATTATTTGTTATAAGAGAAAGATTAGAGAAATAAGACACGTATAAAAGTGATGGTTATTTGTGAAAGTACCAAATAATTCATGGCATTCAAAAACACCTCCTAAAAAAGAAGATTATTTATTTATTAATTTTAATTAAGATAATCAATTAAATTATTGCTTCAAAAAAAATATTAAATTATTAATTAAAGTCTTAGAAATGAGTATTGGGCCTAACTCATCCTTACAAAACCGGCTTGTAAGGTGAGGATTGCCTCTAGTATATAAATACTTAGTCAGGCCATCTCTCAACCGATGTGGGACTCTTAACACACCCCCTCACGCCCAGCACTATTGGGCTTGGTGCGTGGATATAAACGGTAGGTGGCCAGATAGCGGAAACCTGATAACAGGTGGCCCAACGGATCGTGGAGAGGCTCTGATACCATCTTAGAAATGAGTATTGGGCCTAACTCATCCTTACAAAACCGGCTTGTAAGGTGAGGATTGCCTATAGTATATAAACACTTAGTCAGGCCATCTCTCAACCGATGTGAGACTCTTAACATAAAGTAAAGTAAAACAATTATCTCCATGAGTTTAGCTTAAGGACATGGCATTTTACGTGTATTTCTCCACTTTCTTCACCGATGTGGAAACTCCATGCGGAGAGAAGCAAAAAGCAAGGGCTCCCATCAACTTGTTAGAATCAAAATAAACAAATAGTAGGAAAAGAGAAACGAATAGCTTAACATTACAAAAATATTACTAGAGAATATATAATAAAATATAATGGACTGTAAACTAACAAATCCTATATACAGCGAAAAAACTCATCACGAACAGTTCACGAATTAACTATAGCCATTAGATATGGTGTTTGACTGAATACACGGGGTAGATGAGATTAAAAGGGTCCAACTACATATATATTTGTGCTTGTCGTGATACATTTCGTGATCACACTTTTGCAGTAACAAGCATTATGCAATCAAATAATATAGACTATTATTTTATTATCTAACAAGTATCTTCCATAGTTCTCCTCATACCAAACATAGGAAATATACCAATTTTCTTATATCTGTCACTCTCTCTTTGCTTAATCACCCCTACCAAAAAAAGGCTAAAAGTAAATACTAGTACTGTAAGATTCACCTTTGTCTATCGTCATTCAATTCATATTAAATTCCGGCCCCGCTAACTTCTATTCTGCGCAAATCAATTATTATGGTCTGGATTTTGCAATAACGTGGCTAGTAGTACTTCTGCAGTTGCATCTATAGATTTTGCAATAAAGTGGCATTGTACTTCTGCAGTTTCATCGCCATTTCCATTATTTCACAACAACAACTCTCCCAACTAGTCCCACAGCTGACCATGCATGTTGACAGTTGTATCTCCAAACAGGAGTATTTGTTTTGCTGTCTGGGGTGATGTTTGTTCGGTTCAGATTAAATTTGATCTAGATTACATTCAATCAATTATTTTTTTTTTCTAAGTAGTTTAGTGACTAGAAATTTCACCCTTAAGATAGATAAATGGAATGACCGGGGTCAGGCCCGGCCTAGATTCATGTGCAACATGTGTTGTGACATCGGGTCTCTAAAAATGAAGGCCTCCATTTTTTTAAGAGTAGTAGTATTAGTAAATTAAGGGTGTAAAAATTAATATATTATACAACAAACTGCAAAAGCCCAATTGTAAGGCTAATAATCTCTTTTATGGAGTTGTAGTTTTAATAAATTAGGGACCACAAAATTTAATACATTACTTAATTGACGAATTTTCTTAAAAAAATGTTCCAAAAATGACTCGTTTTAAGTAGTTAGAAAATATATTATATTGTTATTGATTAGACTATGACTCTTTTTACGTTAATTGCAGTGATGATTATTTTTTTTATGCTATTTGTAATTTAAATCAAGGATAATTTTAAAAAAAAAAAATTGTGTTTTTATTTATTAAAGGACCATTTTTTATATTTGCATATGACCTCCAAAAACTCAGGGCTGGCCCTGACCGGGGTTTGAACCCCGATCCCCGCGTATATAATGCAATGTCCTACCAATTGAGTTAAGTTCACATAACATATTCAATCAACTATTTTAGTGTCGTCAACATTGCAGACTCGAAGACATGAGTATTTCGAGCACTTAAATTTCTTTATATTTGTAGGCATTGTCACATTTGTAGACATTTTACCGTTGTATGCTATTAACGTGGGTACAATATGTTTGTTCACAGATTCATCATTTTCAGTTTTAAATAATTTTAAATTTATATTATTCAATGTATTTTATCAATTTGAATGAATGTATATTATTTTAGTTAAAAAAAACATGCAAATTCAAAAAAGGATGTTTTCTATGAAATGGATGGAGTAACTATGTTTTAAATAATTAAAATAGACATCATTTTTACACTCATTAAGACGTGAAATAAAGTTGTCAAGAAAAAATGTAGTTATCAAGAAAGAAGGAATTAATTTTATGGAAAATGTGAAGTAAGAATTATTGAGAGAATAAGGGTTTAATAAATTGTAATTTTAAACTATCAAAGCGACAGTTAAATAGGAACAAATTTTCTTCTTCTCAAATGACACTTTAAAAAGAACAAATAGAATATGATATATGTTTTGGTGTTTATGGAAACTAGGAGTATTACATACATTCACTTTTCAACGTTCTATTTAACAATTTTATAATTGACTAAACTTTATGTGGGTCTCGTAGAAAATTTGTATTTAATGTTTAAAAAGTTGAATGCACAAATTTTTAAAAGAATATCCTTAATTTTGTCTCCTTAACAAGTGTCCTAAAAAAGTAAAAATAAAATGGAAATTTTAATAATATAATCATTGATACGTGTTTTGTAAAAACATCAAGAAAAACTATTCTAGAAGTTCCATATACGAGAACGGTTTCTAATGCCTACGATTCAAATATTTTAGAGTAAATTACACCCTCCTCTCTTGAGAGATACTTAAATTACAATATCATCCCCTCTTATGTTAAAATATACATTCCACTCCCCTTTTATACATGATATATTAGAGAAAATTACACTCACCGCCCTTGAAAGAAGCTTAAATTTCATTTCCATCCCCCCTAATATGATAACCTACATTTTCCTCTTAATAAAACTCCATTTTAATATAATCAAACTTCTAATTCAAATATTATTATTATTATTATTATTATTATTATTAATTATTATGTTTTACTAAACTCTATTAAAAAACTATTATATATTCTAAAATAGAAAACAATTTCAAAGAAAGAAAAATTAATTTCTTCAATGATGACTTAAAGTTTTTTGACATAAAATACTGATTTAAAGTTAATTGTTATCACAAAAATATTTATTTATGTTAAAATGGACTAAAGTGTATATTTTAACATAAAAAGGGAGGTGAGTGTAATTCAAGCTTCTTTCGAGGGAGGAAAGTAAATTTTATTAAAACCGTTATCTATGTACGCATTATCAAAGAGAAACATTTTGGCGTATTATTGCCTTTGTATTGTAAAATTGTCCCCGTACGCCGGAAACAAAATCATTCTCATAGGTAGGTAAAGGCTATGGCTATGGTTTTTATAATTTGATTACAATGTTTTTGTCTTGCCTTTATGAAGCCCTCAAATTTTCGAGACCCTATGTGATGGTTCACCTTGTATATCCATAGACTGATATGCTTATTTTAAGTTAGAGACTCACACCTTAATTTTAATTGATAAGAGAGTGAGTATTACATTGAGTATTACAAAGTGAGTTTATTTATCTAATATGAGATATATGTATAGGATGGGATGTTCAGGGTGCCAACTTAATTGGTCGACACATTGTGGGTTTAGATCCAACATCCGTTGATATGTTAAATGCCACTTTAAAAGTAAAATAAAAATATTAAATGTCATTTTGATTATTTCATGCACCATAATAATTTTTCTTCCTCTTATTATTTTGATTTAAAAAAGGTAATACAAACTAATGTATTTATAGAAACAAAAAAAATTATACTTTTTTTTTACTAAAAAAAAAATATACTTAAAAATAACATTTTTTACAATTTTAATTAAGAGGTCAACCACAAAAATTTCAAAAATAATTTTAGTATATTTGATTCCTTATTACAATTATCTTAATCTTTTTATTTTTTTGACAAAGCAATTATCTTAATCTTTTTATTTTTTGACAAAGCAATTATCTTAATCTTAGAAACACTTATTAGCATTTTCTTTTAAAATAAAATAGTACTTGCATCATTCTTGGACAACTGATAAGAAATCAATGATTAATACTTCAATCACTGATAAGAATAATCTTATAAAATTATTCCAGTCATGACAAATATATTTTAATCCTTTATGAAAAAAAAAACTAACTTTAAATATGGAGTAATTAAGTTCACTCATTCTTAATTTTAATTATTGAACTGGTTAACATTTTTTTATTTACAATGGAGTTGATGACTCACTAGACCAAATCTAATGGCTTATTGAACTGGTTAATTTTATTTACATTGTCTAAAAGAAATATATAAAGTAGGATTGCATACCTTAATGGTAGGATAAGAAATGATCTGAATAGGACCAACTGCAATGATAAATGTCCACATAACATATTTGTAGCACTTAAACATTTCCCAGAATGTTCTCTTAACCAAAGGTTGAATCTTGTATTTGTTCAATTTCTTGTATCCACTTAGCTCGATCAATAGGAATGGAATAGGGGCTATGGAATAAAACAAGCACAAGAATAGTGTGTTGTGGCAATGAAGAACAAAGTCAGATTTTTTGGCAGAGTAATTGAACCATAGTGTCTCACCAAAAGTGAGATTTCTAGCAAGTGCATATTTTGAATATTCTTCAAGGGTCTGGTAAGGGAGCATTGTGAGAGAGGGTGGAGGAAAAGTATTGAAATAGAAATAGAATATATGAAGTATATAAGGTGAGGGAGAGATGAACTTTGTATGTTATATAGTTGGTGGCATTTAGGCACTGTTTGTTTTAGTTTCTTTTTAAAATAATTTTTATAGTGTGTGTGTTTTAGTTTTTTTTTTTTTAACAAAGTTTTTATTTATTTAAAAGTTTCAAATGAAAAATTGGATTAAATAGATTATTTTAAAATGTCGTTTTAAGTATTTTATCATTTTGTTACAATATGAAACCGGAGTAGTATAAAGACAAATAAATGTTTTAATTAATTAAAAATTTAAAACTTTTGGTTCTTGTATTTCTTTGACTCTAGTGTAACTTTATCTGGTCGTTCTTGGCACGTCTTGTGCTAAGAAGACTTTTTGTTTATATATATCTCATTTTGGCTTGTTCAAAAAAAAAAAAAAAATTAAACTTTTATTTTGTATTAATCTTCTATTCTAAGGGGAAGGAGTCTAGTAATTTGAAATTCGATTGCAAAATAAGTAAAGTTTAACTAAAAATTATTCTTTCTCTTAATCGTTTTAAATAAGTCACTAACTACATGAGTCAAATTATGCAGGACTTTGGATTTGTTTCCTATTAAACTTCTCACTACCAAAACTAAACTTATAAGACCATATCTTTATAAATAAACTCATTTTAGTTCGTATCTTTATTGTATGTGACATGTGTCTCAATTTTATGTAGAAAAAAAAAATTGAAAAATAAAAGTATATGAAAGTTCAAATTTTTTTTACTAAAATCACTTTTTTTTTTTATCTTGGTCCCCCCGAAGTCAAAATTCTGGCTCCTCCCCTGCATGCAATGATTCCTCTCAGCTGCCGACCACCCCAACCCTCTTTTCCATGATGATGATTATTATTATCTTTGGATTTTCGGATTGTTTTTATGATGAAAACAAGCTAACAAATTATAATTTGTTTTTCTTATATTTTAAAGACGACCAAGATCATGGATTTCACCTATAACTTGAATTCCTAACCCTTTTTCAAACATACATTTGCTGTGTGAAAACCTTCTTATTAAACAAGTTATAAGTTACGAAAGTCTCTCCTGCAAGCTATCCTTTGTCATAGCGGTCGTTAATCGCCCCAGGTCCTCAAATTCAACCACTCGCAATACCCCTAAATGCACAGTTTGCCCACTACGCCTGCCATAGATGATAGAGATCGAGGTGATCGGTTCATCCTTTCGATTCTCACCACCACCTTAGAATTTCCAAGACAAACATCTACCCTCTGTGATATACTTGCTAGTAATCACAATCAACATCAACACATAGGGAAATAATCACAAACTCACACTAAGATTACTCTCCATGACCTCAAGTTGTGGGTGGACTACTCACACCTTGACATGGTAACACTAATCTATGAACATATGAATGAAAACAATAACAAAGCAAGAACAACTAGAAAATAAACTAAGAACTTTTATTTGATAATATGCTTTGTTACGATACTTGCTTCATGTGTTTACAAGGGAAATGAAGCCTTTATATAGGCCCTCATAGCTGAGATTTTCATAGCCTTAAGGATAAATACAACTTAAATGAGCATAATGGTCATTAAGAGAGGGAAAACCAAAAGTTGTAACTGATTTTGTCTTCAGCAAAGCCTGTCACGGCCGTGTGGATTAGTGTTACAGCCATGACAATATTTCTAGACACTCGAATATGATTTTCTGGCCCTGTCACGGTCGCGACAACTCTTCTAACCCTTGATCTTTGATTTCTTCAGCCTTTAAACAAAATGTAACGGGTGGAAATGACTTAATGCACGAAATTAACACTTTGGCCTTCAAGAGATAAACGAAAAGAGAGGTAAAGAAAAGTCTCCTTGTAATGTGAATATATGATACATGAGATGTTTTGTATTCTAAAACATAATTATATTATTTTAAATTAAAATAAACTATAAAAAGTAAAAATGGATTTCAATTAAAATGATAAGGGTAAAAGTGAAAGAAAAAAAAGAAGTTATAAGCTACATGAAATAATGTCTGAAAAATAAGTTATAAGTTAGTAAAATAAGTTATACGTTCGTGATGTAAACAAAAACTGTTATCAAACAAGTCTTTTAGCATATAAGTTATAATTTCATTTTTTGATCTTACCAAACATATCATAATGTGATGGCTTGTAAATAGGTAACGATTAAATTGTACTATATGTTAAGTTATTGTTAAAAAAAAGTTGTTTGTTAAATTATTTTTTTTGGGTAAGGAAATAGTGGTATAGGGATTTGAACCCTAGTTTTTTTTACGCGGATTTGATTTTGAACCTTATTGTTGTGTGTTAAGTTGAGCACGCTTCTTATAATTGAATTTTTTTCTTTCCACTCCGTGTTTTTTTTTCTACTCCTTATTTTTCCATTTTTGTTCTTGTATAGAAACTTCAAAATGCATTTTTTGAAGTTTTCTAGTTTAAATTCGGGAAAAATTCAGAAAACACATTCCGAAGTTTTTCCAAGGTAAGAAAATTTCGAAAAACGCATTCCGAAATATTTTATTCAAAAGTAAAATTAGAAATTTGAGGGTAAAAAAGCATTACATGAGGTGGGATGAGAAAAATTCCTTATAGTTTAGCAAGGCAAACACCCTTTTAGTAAACAAAAAAACCCATAATTTGGTGAGGTGCATTTAGTCATTTCAAATTGGGCTTAATTCCATAATAAAGCATGGTTAGGCCGCCATGCACAGTATCATTCCCTTTCCTTTCCTTTACTATTCTTCAAGTTCAAAGTTCAAACTCATTATTCATCAGAATCGCTTTTTCTACAACACACTTTTTTTTTTACTCAAAAATTAAGTTTCTGCCTCGGCAAGATGATTAATATGGAGCCGAAGAAGATCGTGGATCTCCCTCAGGAACTGATAACTGAAATTCTGTTGAGATTACCGGTGAAGATTCTGTTACGTTTCAGGTGCGTCTCTAAATCATGGAATTCTCTCATCTCCGATGATTCCCATTTTGCAACTTCACATTTTCAACTTTCCGCAAATAAAATTTTCATCATACGTGATGATACTCTTGTAGCCCTATCCGTTGATTTTGATTCATCCCTTAATGATTATGTTTCATTAAGCCTCAATATTTGGAATCCCCAATCTTATATTGACGATGAAATTGACACTCGTATTGGAGGTTCGTGTAGAGGGTTCCTGTTTATACACAATGAAGTAGGCTTATACCTATTGAATCCATCCACACGTGTCCACAAACAAATACCTGTTTCTCCTATGACTATTGCCTCCTACTCCCAAGATTCTTCTATTTACAGGATTATTTATGGCTTCGGTTATGATTCGTCAACGGATGATTACTCGGTAGTTTTAGGGTTCTACAATTGCAATACCAATCTTCTTGACTTTGAGATTTTCTCACTTAGATCTAATAACTGGAAACAAATTGTGGTTGGTTCTCATTTTCCTTATATATTGACTGCTTATCATGAATCCGAGGTAGGGTTGTTCTTTAATGCTTCTATTCATTGGCTGATTTATAATTATGAAACCAATAGGGAAGTTATTATCGCCTTTCATTTAAAGGAAATGAGAATGTCTGAGATTGCTTTGCCAGATGATTTTCATATGTATTCATCTGTTAGTGGTTATGACTTGTTTGTATTTGGCGGTCTTATTGGTGTATGGATCGAAGACATATATGAAATCAAGATAAGAGTGATGAAAGAATACGCAGTGTATTCATCTTGGACCGAGACTGTTAGTTTTTCTGCTCGTCCTAATCCGACTTTTTCCTCGGTATGCTTTACCAATTGTGGTGATCTCGTTGGATCAAGTGGTGGTGGATTAGCCAAGTTTAATGACAAAGGAGAGCTACTAGAGGAACGCTCCTATCCTGACTGTTTCTTTGAAAGATCCCAAATGACGGTGTATACAGAGTCTTTGCTTTCCCTCCCTGATAGCAGTGACCAAAGCTAAGAAGTTGACTTATCATACAAAGAAGAAAGAAGAAGAACGTGATTGCGAAATATTCCCATTTACCATTTTATCGATGCTTGAGTAGTGTGATAGGCACAAGAAGAAGAAGAAGAAGAAGAAGAACGTGATTGTGAACAATAGTGAAGCTTCAAGAAGACAGAAAATAGTTGAGAGTAGAGTTTGTGAATCCTTTGATTTCCCAAGGTTCTGAATCATAAATCGTTCTCAGCTGCTCAAATACCAATTCACAAATGGTTAAGCTCTGAGGTTTCTCTCTCTTGTAGCTCTTTAGTTAACATAAACTTTATTTACTTATACCTAGGGTCCGTTTGGCCTAGTTTTTTTTCCTCTTCTTTTTACTTAAAAGTAAGAAGCTATGCCAAACAACAATTTTTAAAAGCTATAGTAAAAAAAAAAAAAAACAGTTTCTATATTTTAGAAAAAATAATAATATATTATCAAATATATCTTTTCACCCTATTATAATAAAAACAACTTTTAACTTTTTTTTTATAAAACAAATTAAGATTTACCAAACAATTTTAACTTTAGTTAAAAAGCTATTATTTCTAGCTTTATGATTAAAAGAGCTTCTACACCTAAAAAAAGTTAGGCCAAACGGGCCCCTAGTAGGTTATACTTTATGCTTCTTGATTTATGCTTGAACGGTTGATTTTAATTTGTTTTAAATGGTAGTGCTTGATTTTGCTTGAATGGATATCCTTTCTTTATGTTATCTTTGTTGATATTGTGCTATATGTTTGAATGCGTGTTGTGTTCTATTACGGCTTTGTTATGTAACTTATGTTGCTTACACAATTAGTGAAATTCTGGCAAACTGGTGGAAAGATGCTGCGAAAGATAAATAAGACAGATCGTTTGTTAACCCAGTTCGGTGCAACATCACCTAATCTGGAGGATTACCAATCCAGGAATGAATTCACTATAATAGCTCTAGTTCAAAGCCCTCGACCAACACCCGGTACTTGACTTCTCGCCTAGACACTACTCGTGCAATCCTATTTAGGAACCTCCTAGATAATGAGACCCCGTCCCAAATTCCCTCTAACAACACGTATCATGTTGCTGTCAACTTTATAACAATCAAAGATGGAGACACCCTCCTAAGAAACTAATACCTAGCCAATATTTGACTAAGTTCACAATTTGGAGTTGCTTACAAGCTTCCTCCAAGTACAATACCCAACTCATTACCTATAGGTTTCTGAGTGAGGACATAGTGACCATCTCACAACCCGAGTGGTTCACTTACACCAACTCTCCTAGAGAGTGGCTCAAAGACACGAAACCCTAAAGACTACATCTTGATGAACAATGGCTTCGGTGTGCAAATAGGTCTGAGTCTTCATGTATTTATAGCCTTGAATTGTCTTAATGTACAAGCTAGGTCTTCAGACAAACACAGCTGGAGTATTACGGCCAACCCTAAATTAATTTCAAAAATGTAATCAATTTTTTGTTTCACGTAACAAAAACAAATTATATTTTTGTTTTAAATAATACAAACAGCCTTCCAAAAACTTGAGGAGAAAGACTTCAAATAAACAGCTGGAATCTTCATTGGTCAGCTCACAAGATTTACTTCAAAATAATTCTTCAACAAAGATTTAGTCCAAAACAATATTTGATTGAATTCAAAAATATATCACGATATATTTTTGTATCAAATAAGAACACATAAACCGCCTTCAGATACTTGTGGGACAAGGCACGTCTTGGCTTGTTGGATAAGCACGAAAATTATATCTGAAACAAATCTTCCAAAGATGTGATATAAAAATTTTGCGTAAAACAGAGCATCAATAATGCTGTACGCGATGCTACAGCATCCTATGTAGCATTATGACTATAACTTGTTTTTGCAAAATGTAGCCAACATAAAAACCTCAACAATTAGGATCCTTAAATGGTTGGGACATGAGATGAAAGGTGAAGTATTTGTAAGACTTTTACCATGTCTTGTCATATCATTTAGGAGCAAAAGCGGGTGATTCATCCATCTGTTTAGTTCTTAACACATCAGCTTCATTTAGCCTCATCAAACATTGGACATGGTTGTGTTAAGTCCTATAATATTTTTGCTAGGTTTTCTGATTATGGCTTTCAATTTTTCTATTTTTTTTTTGTCGGGGGTCAATAGAAAAGAGAGGGTTAGTTTTTTTTTTTGATAAGCAAAGAGAGGGTTAGTTGGTTACATGGATTATGAATACCGGATAGAAGGGGTGGTGTGGTGGACTGGTGGTGTTTATGGGTTTGGGGTGATTTTGTTGGAACTTTTAAGTGTAAGAGGATATGAGTGAGGATTGTTGGTGGAGTGAGATTTAGTGAAGTTTTGGCTCCTAGGTTGATGATTTTTTCTGATGTGAAGGCTATTGTTAGATTAGCAAAAGTTGCTTTAGCTTGTGTTGGTAATTCGAGGACTAGTTCAATAAGTTGCTCTCATATAACTGTAATTTTCATAAACTAGTGAAGCAGGCTGTTGTTCAATAAGTCATTGAAATATATGTCCTGTACAGCTGTAGTGTACTGGTTCTGTTTTGGAATGTATGCTTTCATGAAGAGTTTATATTGGATTGTGTTTGGGGTACATGTTGAAATATTTACTTTGAAGACTTTGCAGGCTTATGAAACTTTACCTGCATTTGTTGTTGTCATGTTATTTGCTTGATCTGTGGTGCCAGATTTTAGAAATGTTGGGGTATATACTTTTTAAATCCGAATGCCCAATTACTTATCATGCAACTATACTATATCGAATTACTTATATGCAACAGTATTATAAATTTTTTGAAGTGAGGTGTTTCATTATAATGTTTGGATATATCGAAATTGCAAACACATCCTCAAGTGTCTATTTTACTTGGTCATTTTAATCTTCTTATTAGTCATTTTGGTTCTCAAATATGTTTTTCGTTGGACACTTCGGAATGCATTTACATTTTCAATATGCCCAGGTACTACTAGTATAATACGGTGCCTCAAACATATGGGTTTGTTTTGTTTCATGTGTTCAGGTTTACTAGGAGAATAATTCCAAGATTTCATAGTTATGGACCTTAAAATTATTTGACATTAACCTATTTATGCAGGTCTGTAATGGCAATACAAAATACAAATGAGATTTATGCAGGTTAAATTTAATAAGCTTGCGATGAGTCTTTAAATTTATGCAAGTTGCTTTTATTACTATTTTTTCTATTTAAGCCTTCAATATTTGTGAGATTCCTAGTTGCTTCTTAAAACATAGGGGGAGAAGAAAGAAAAAAAAACTCTTAAAATTTCTTCTATATCCAGTTTTAAAAACTGAACCCAAATCAAACTTGATCATCAAATCTTAAAATTGGTTTCATAAAACCAACCTGGTTTGGTTCATAATATAAGCACTAAATTTTAAAATGGTTTATGTGATGTGATTTGGTTTAGTGTCTGACTATGATGCATGGGTATGATGGTACCCAATACAATACTGGCACGGTTTCGAGAATATAAAAAAAAAAATTAATATACGACTGCAGGTATGTCTACTGTGTTGCATAAAAAAATAATTCAAAACCTGTTGAAGAGTAGCCTCAGTTTGCTCCAATGTCGTTGGAGATAAAAAATTGTGAATCATGTAATGCAGCTCCAGCAAAAGTTTCTAATTCGTATCATATTGTGAACATTGGCCAATACACTTGATCATATTTGTCCAAGAAGGATTTGTATATCTATTGTTGTTGAAAGTTGAAACATCGGTTGAAGCTAACGAAACTATTCTTGTTACTGTACACAAGTTCACTCCGAATGTTGCAGATGCACCTGTTATTGTATAAACGTCGGTTGTGACTAAGGCTTGCACTACTGTTGTTGATCCCATTTTATATTGATATTAGGAATGCATTCCGAGTATGCATATCGATTCCGTCCCAAATCTTTAGTTTTTTAGTTTTTTAATTTTGTCTCAAAACTTTGGTATTTTTATTAAACCAATGCATTTTTTAAAAACACTAAAAATTGAACCAATCGAGAGTTCATTATTTCAGACATTGGATTAACTCAAAACTGATCCAAACCGGTCCAACTACTCCCCTACTTTTTGGCCTTTTATTTTTTAGGGTTTTGGTTTTGTATCCGGTCTTGTATATATTTTTCTCTAATTTTTTTATATATAACACGAGTGAGGGGGTAGAGGATGAAGATCTTCTAGAAATCGCAAGTTGAAATGTTGAGTTTACCCCTTATACTTTCTACACTCTTAGTTTACCTAAAAAAACCATCAATAAAAACATGAGACCATGAGAGAGCTAAATTGTTTAATTCACAAAGAACAAAAAAAAAACCCTAACATTCTTTTGAAATTTGTGCATTTAACTTTTCTAAATAGCTTCTCTCAAAATGTCGTTTTAAATATTTCATCCTTTTGTTATAAAATTTTTTGGATCATAAAATTTCAAAAAAATCTCTAAAAATTGGTTTAAACTTTAAATAGTTTTTCATAAAAATCATTTTTGAGAGATACCTTATAAAAAACCGTGATTTTTATTAAGTTAAAATCTCTAACATGAAGTCTTCGAGAGCTTAGCTCAGTTGGCAGAGACATCGCACTATGAGCAGAGGTTTGAACTCTGGACACTCCACTTATTCAACTTTAAGGTGAATTTTCTGGCCATTAGGCTACTTAACAAAAAAAAACTCTAACATGAATATTTAAGTTATGAAATGTCAAAATCACTCTTTTTATTCATAAAAAGATGAATTTGAAATAATTTTTATAATTTTTAATCAAGTTATCATACAAATCATTTTTAAAAATACAAAGAAAAAATTACTACCTCCGTCCCTAATTATAAGATCCTGTTTGACAAAAATATACTATTCATTTACCTTATTTTGACCGTATTTTTTTAATAATATATAAATGTAAATATTAGCAACTACCAAAAAAAAATGTAAATAGTAGCATATAAGATCTTGTTCAATTGTTTTGATGAGTATTTTCAAAATATTAAATTTTTATAATTTTTATGAATAGACAATTAAATATATATTAACGATCAAAATTATGCATTGGCGTACGTGTAGTGGTCAAACATGATCTTATAATTAGGGACGAAGGTAATATTTTTTAAAGCTAAAACAAAGGCCTTTATTTTATCAAACAAGCTTATAAGCTATATATCCTATGGTATTTATGTATATTATTTTTATATCCAATAAAAAAATGGTTAAAGGAGTAAATAAAAAGAAACTAGGTTAATTTTCTTTGTAAAAAAAAAAAAAAAAAAGAAGAAACGAGGTTAATTTTTGTTAGTTGTTATTTCCCAAAAAGAAGGAACGTGGTTTAAGAAAAGCAAAGAGAGGAAGAACAGGCATGCAGTAGCAGTAGTGGGCGTAATGGCAGATGTGATGTATTGGATATTAACGTTTGTTCTAATTTTGACACTTCTTTGTCTCCTAGGTTACCAGGTACATACATACATACTACGTAGTACTACATCTCAATTTTTGTTTTGTTATTTTTCCATCATTACATCGCAGTTATAATAACTACCTCATTTAGATTTGATTCCTTTAATATTTTTTTTATCAATCCTTTGTTTTTTATTTGATAATTGTATTCATTGATCATGTCCTTTGTTGTTTTTTGTGGATCAACATAACCAGACCAACGACATCACAATTCAAATTTTCGTTCAATTGTTGTTTCTTACATTCAATGTTTCTCATTAGAAAAAAAGACAAGAATTTTGTATGGTTAGATAAGTGATTTTATTTTGAGTGTGCAAGGACATTCCACATAGTGAAATGTTCACTACCACTCTTAAGGGTGGTGAATGGTGATTTTATCAGATGTTTAATCTGTACCATTTGCTTATTTAATTTTTTATATTGATACTTTGAAAATTTTATATTTAAAAGAGAATTTTTAACACCCTTTGCTTATAAATGGTTCTTAGAACAATTTGCTTCAACAAATGATTTGTATGATTGTGTTTGGTTCTATGAAGCACGAACACTCTTCGGATTAGGCATGTTCCGATGTCCGACACGCATCAGTGTCAGACACCGACACTTATAATTGCATCGAATTATATCATTTTCTCAAATTATTATCGATGTCAGTGTCGTATCTGGTGTCTGTGTCCGTACTTCAATGGTTTCACCGTAGAGAGAGAGCCGGAAGTGATTCTAGAGGTATTAAATTGATTCTAACCTAAAGTTAGAATTTGTATCTTTTGGCCTCAGATGCAACTTTTACACTAAATTTTTTATTTTTTATTTATCAAAACAAACTCATATTATTTCATTCATCAAAATTGGAACAATAGAGATGGACTTAAATCAAATGTTTGGTGACGAGCATGAAATTTTGATGCTCTAGCAAGTGTGTGAGTAACAAAATTGGCTTGCCTCCTAATGAAACTTATCTTAAAGTTTGGGAAATTAGCTAACATCGTTTTACAATCATCTAAAATAGCTCCAAATTCGGTGAAGTCGCTTGTTCTATCAGTAATGGCTTGTACCACTAGCATGCTGCTAGTTCTATATCCACTCTCGATAGTCCAAGCTCTCCAAGCCAAATGAGTGCTTCTTTCAATGCATAAGCTTCAGCTTCCAAAGGTGGGGGGCTGCCATCAAAAATCATGGTCTTAGCTTTCATGAAGATGCCTTGTGTTCCTCTAATACACATGCCAATACCAAACAAGTGTTCTGCATTAAACAAAGCAGCGTCGATATTACATTCAACTATTCCATCTAACGGTGGCTGCTACCGTGCCTGGTGTAGTCACATAATTCGTGCTTTCTCGTACCTCTCGCCATTGTAACAAAAATTCCCTTGTGTCTTGAATCAATGCTCTTACTGGCTTTTCCACCTCCTCCCATATTTTTTCATTTCTTCTCTTCCATACACTAAAATTTATTGATTCTCACTTCACATGTAACTCACTTTTAACAACAACAAAAAATCTCGTAACTAAACATACACTAAGTTCTGCATTGGTCTGAGTCTCACTATGTTTATGCCTCACTCTCTTTTTGTTGGTCTTTTAGCATGCCATGGAAAGAAAATTGCCATTATTTAGAAAGCTTCATTTGTTTTTTCCTGTGTAAAAGAATGATGGCATAGTTTTTAACTTTAATCATTATATTTGGCCATTACATTTGGTTATTTAGACCTCTGTAATGTCATCATTGTCATCTGTATTAATCCTCACTAATTCCTTAATTCATTGCTTATTGTAAATATATTCTATAATATCAAAGATTATTCTTAGCATATTCCATAATACATATTCCTTTTATAAGTAATGCTCTTAATTGTAGAATCGACTATATAATAGAATTTTCGTGATGCTCTTACACACACCGTTTTCACCATATACCTCTTGTATTCTCTTATCTTTTCCTTTCAAGATGGCATCTAGAGCATATATTTAAGAGGCAACCCTACACCGTGCTTACCCGATGGACCCACCGTCCTCCAGTGAGAGTTTTTCCGGCAAATTGCGTGTTAACTCTAGTTTTTCCATTATTAGTTGCCGTGATTTATTCCGGCATTTTTCCGGTCAGTTTTCATCACCTCCAGTCATCGCCGCCGCCAGCCATTCCGGCGACTTTTTCGGTACCCAACCCCACGATCCGAATCGCAATACCTGATCCGACCGGTCCGCAAAACCGTATCAGCAAATACTCCTCACTGGCGATTTCGTCCAAGCGCAGCCGCCGTAACATCGCGTGACAGCATGTCCGGCCGCCATATAGGTTGTCGTTTGTTGCACCGGACTCGCCTCTCTGTGTTGTTTCCATATCTGCCCTTAGTTTTCAGTTTCAATCAACCAAAATACGTGTTATTGCACAAACAACCCTTATTCAGACAGGATTGTTTGTTGTTTATGTCTTTTGTATTACCATGGCTGCTGCCTCCTCATGTCTTCAGCATGTTTTTTTCACAATCTCTCTCCTGGTCTTGACAAACTGTCAACCCGATCACTAAAGTGTGTCTTTCTTGGTTATCATTGGTCTCAAAAAGGTTATGGTTGCTATTCTCCTACAATACAATGATACCTTGTATCAGTTGATGTTACCTTCCTTGAATTTGTCTCATACTTTGAGCCGAATAATATGACTCTTGAACCCCTTAAGACATTAATCCTGAACCCATTTAGGAAGTCACTATTGTTCGTCTTGAGCTTTATCAGTATGTCCCACCAGATACACCTCTTGTTGATCCTCCAACTTCACAACCACTACAAACATATCAACGTCGTCCACGACCCTCTAGTGTACCTGTTCCTACACCTGTTCCAAAGGCCATTGAAGACTCTCCGCCAACGTCATCTCCATCATCAGATCCAGTCCCGCAAATTGAGTCTAATCTTCCCTTTGTAATCCGTAAAGGTACTCATTCAACACAAAACCCATCTCCACACTATATTGATTTGTGTTACGGTCGTCTTTCTCCTTTACATTACACTTGCTTGTCATCTTTGTCGTTTGTTTCTATTCCTAAATCTCCAGGTGAAGCATCATCCCACCCTAGGTAGAGGCAAACAATAATTTTTTTTTTTTTTTGTTAAGCAGAGGCAAACAATAATTGACAAGATGTTTGCTTTCCAAAGCAGTGGTACTTGGGAACTGGTTCCTCCACCCCCTAAAAATTCTTTGGTACGTTCTCGTTGGCTTTATACATTGAAGATTGGTCTAGATGGTAAGATTGATCGATTTAAGGCTCGCTTGGTGGCCGAAGGCTATACTCAGATTTTTGGGCTGGATTATAATGATACTTTTTTACAAGTAGCCAAGATGACACCTGTTCGACTTCTTGTCTCCATTGCAGCAATTCAACTTTGGCCTCTCCATCAGCATGACATTAAAAATGCCTTTTTACATGGTGATCTTGAAGATGAAATGTAAATCGAGCAACCGCCTTGGTTTTTTGCTTAGGGGGAGTCATCTAATATGGTTTGTAGGTTACACATGTCTCTTTAGGGCCTTAAACAGTCTCCTCGAGCTTGGTTTGGCAAATTCAGTACAGTAGTTCAACAATTTGGCATGATTCGTAGTGAAGTTGACCGTTATGTTTTTTTTCGTCACTCTGTCCAAGGTTGCATTTATCTTATTGTTTATGTAGACGATATTGTCATAATTGGTAGTGGTCAGCGGGGAGTACTTCAGTTAAAACAACATCTCTCGAATCAGTTTCAGATCTAAGATCTTGGTAAACTCCGGTATTTTTTGGGTATTACAATACTGGAGTTTACCAAGGGATGAGGTAGAACATAGAGCCATGGCACTAGTAACATTGTTGGAGGAAACTTAGTATCTTGGAAGAGTAAGAAGAAAAATGTAGTAGCAATATCAAGGGATGAGGTAGAACATAGAGCCATGGCACTAGTAACATGTGAGCTGATTTGGTTGAACTAGTTACTCAAAGAACTTCAATTTGAAAACGCTAAACCAATGACATTTATATGTTATAATCAGACTGCACCACACATTTCCTCAAACCCAGTTTTTCGTGAGATGACCAAACATATTGAGATAGACTGCCATTTTTCAGGCGAGACAATCGAATTAGGCGACATTGTCACAAGCTTTGTCAGTTCTAATGATCAATTGGCAAATGTTTTTACAAAATCATTGCGAGACTTGTATGCTCCATCTTGAGGGGGAGTGTAGATATTTAATATTATTGTAAATATACTCTAGAATATCCTAGATTATTCTTAGCATAGCATATTCCATAGTACATATTCCTTTTGTAATTAATGCTCTTAATCGTAGAATCGACTATATATTAGAGTGTCTGTGATGCTCTTACGGACACGGTTTTCACCATATGCCTCTTGTATTCTCTTATCTTTGTCCTTTCAACAATACTATATCATATATCATACTGTATCCTATCACTGCAAAAGTGCTTACTATTTTAGAAAAAATTTAACATCCCTTGAAATTTTGAATTGCAGCTTATATTGTTGGTGGACTTGGAGTTTGATTATATAAATCCATACGATTCAACATATCGAGTAAACAAGGTTATCTTGCCAGAGTTTTTCTTGCAGGCAATCTTCTGCTTTATCAATCTTCTAGCAGGACATTGGTTTATATTATTGATCTCTCTCCCTTGCCTGTATTACAATGTGAGCTTGTAAGTATCTTCTCTTAACCTTCTTAAAAAAGTTTCTGTTCTTTCTATATCTATTCATTCGTGTCAAACTCATGCGTCTTTATAAGGCAAGATAAAACCAACGGAGCAGATATTATTTGTTATGTCACATAGCGGCTATAGCAGCGCTATAACAAGCATAATTTTAACAAAACTTCCTTGTATCCAGGGCTATTGGGCCTGATGGGTGGCCTATTGATGGATTCAGCATAGACTTTGATACCATATTATGGTTTAGGTTTAATTCATCTCTACAAAATTGGTTTAGCCGATGTTAGACTATGAATTTTTATAGTAATGATGCCCCTCAAACACTTTCGAGACATAATTTTCTGAGTTTAATAACTAAATGTTACAATAGGCACCAACTTCCAATTATAATTGATCATCTTGCCATATCCTAATAATACTTAAAATACATTCACATCGTGCGAAGAGGTGTAATATGATTAAGTAGCAGAGCTAGATTGATTCAAAGTTCAAACACATTAAAACTGATATTTGCAAATTAATGAAATCCTGTATGAGATAATCATTAATCAATAGAATCAAGAAATCATCATCAATGCCAAAAATTTCTCTGTTTAAGATATGATAAACTGTTATTACCTATGCGCGTTATTTTTGGTGTATTACTACACCTCATTTAACTTTGAAGCTAATATATCAGGTACATCGAAGGACAGCACTATGCCGATGTTACTGAAATCTACAATAAGCTGAATTTCGAGAAAAAGAAACGCTTTTTCAAAGTTGGACATCTTATTACGATATTTGTCTTTTCTATATTGAGGTATTATGGTTAGAACTGCATTCATTTTTTGAACCATTCTGCATTAATTCAAAGGAAAATTTGTTAACTGTTTTCTCATCTGAATATATTTTAGCTTGGTATGGGCCCTCACCGACGAAGTGCAGTAAATGGTGACTTACCTTCTTGGGAAGCTGTAAGTTTCCAATACCTTTGTGTTTAAAGTTTTGAGTTCTGTTATTCTTTTCATAACTATATCATCTAATCAAATTCTTTATAATATCGATGAAGCTATACGCTGACATTCAATACTTTTGCAGGCGAATACATCTTTTAAACCGAATTCCATGGACAAGAACCTTGGAGCAAGTCATGGATGATGAGATATAATTTTTAGAAAGATACATGAGACAATCTATGTTGAAGCTTAGGCAAGAATGAGGGAAAATGGTGCTTGAGAAGATTGTGATACATATCATAGGTGAAGTTTTAGATTCTTTCTGTTAGTTAGAGTGCTTTAGAGACATGAACAAAAAGTACTTTTAGAGATGATAACCATTTAGGTACTAACTGATTTTATGTGATATGCATATTTTTTTCTGTGTTATTTGCTTACTTGATCAATTCTATAAATAATCTTCAAATAGAATAGCTTATTGTATAAAGGGAAAACTGCCATTTTGTTCTTCGAATGTGTAAGTTGCGGTCATTTTAGTCCGTTAATGTATCAAAATTCTAAACAGATCCACAAATGTCTCTTTTATTAGTCGTTTTAGTCCTTTAATCTATTTTTAGATAGTCAATTTTAGTCTTCGAATATATTTGTTGGTCAATTTAGTTCATAAAATTACAATCATATGAGATATTTTGGATGTATGTATAATTTTAATACATTCAGAGACTAATGGCAGTTTAAATAAATAATTTCTTTTGTTTTCTGTACCCAATAAAAATAGTTTAAATAAATATTATTTTAAAATTTTGATATCTAGAAGTAATATCGATCAGATTTTACTTGTCTTCCGACTGAACTCAAAATTACCAGAGACTCCTCTTAAAAACTGGAGGGATAACATAAATTTGTTTTATTCAATCTTACGTTTAAACAAATATTATAGAAAGTTAGAACCAAAGCCTCGAAGATGGTTTGCCTGCCTTGTCGTTTGATTCATAAGCTTTTTAATAGACGTCGAATTAATCTGTCGCTCATGGAAGTAACTTTTGTGTGATCATAATAACATCCTGATGGCCGGAGAGATGGCAGAAGATGATCCAGATCCAGTCTAGGGTCTGGATCCTCTCCAATTGCAGACTGATGTTGATGCAATCTCAGTCACCTCATTTCAATCTACCAAATGCAGTCAATAATATTAATTGATGAGTAAACGGTTAACATTAATGCATGAAGAGGAAAAAAAACATGAGAGAGATGGTTGGATAGGATCCAGATCCGTTCGAGGATTTGGATCCTCTCCAGTGACATAATGGTGTTGCTGCAATCTCAGCCACCTATCTCAATCTATAACATACAATCAATGCTTTTTAAAAAAAAATAAAAAAAACATACGATCAATGATATTGATGATAGGTGTACGGTTAAAATTAACTCAAAAAATAAAGGCCGAAGAAGATCTATAGATTTGACGGTCTAACCAAAATCTAGTGTTTATTGTTCGGGAGAAATTCTTAGGTGGATGAATCCAGTTCAAGGTGGATATTACTAATTTTAATAACAATAAACTTTCAATTTAGTTCTTAAATTACCACTATCTCTTCAACTATTAATCAACTAAAATTTCTTAAACTATCTCATTTTACTATTTAGTTCTTCGATTAACGCTCATGTCATGTTAATAGTCCTCGAACGGACATATGTTCAAAGCAATCACAACTCCACATGGCCTGTCCTTTTCTTGTCATATTGGTTGGTTGCCATCTAAATCAAAGAGACATGAAAATGATTTCAAGAGGCTTCTTGGATCTTGGAATTCAACACATGCAAATTTAATGCTCAAATATGGTTTATCGTAATTGAAACAAAACAAGTGGAGGATGAAACAAAACAACAACACTGATAACTCGTTACGAAATGGTGAAACAAGCAAGCAACAACATTGATAACTCCTTACAAAATGGTCCGACACATCATGCAATAGATACTTGACTTTTTTAATTATTTACTTCAAAATTCGATAGTATGTTGAAAGAAAGAAAGAATATGATGGTAAGTCACTCGGTACACATTAGTTTTAAGTATTAGTGCAAATATTAATATGTTTAATTAATATTTAATTTTTTTTAAGTATGATAATAGGATAAAATTAGAATAAAAAACAATAACTTATAAGCTCATGAAAAAAATATACCAAATTATTTTTTTTTATCAATATGAGCTCATAAGTTTAAAATTTGGTAGTATCAAACAGTGTCTGTTTTTTTACGACTTATATATTTATATTCAATATAATTTTTGTATTTAATTTATATATTATTGTAATTTTTTGTGGCGCACTCAAACTACTTTTTCTTGTTCTGCCACTAAAATTCAACCCTTTAATCTTATCAAAAAAAAAAAAATTCAACCCTTTAAACATAGGGATGTTTCTTTTCACGCCCCATGAATTTCTCAAACACCATCCGTTACTTAAGTAACGAACGGTAGTTTTTTTTCTCAAATTTCTCATTTTATAATATATGCTACTTAAGTAGCAAATGAGTAAATATAGGGCGCGCGAGAAACTCATAGATGCCAAAATAAACTCTTTTAAACCTATCTTACTTAACTCAATCGATAAATTAGTCTTCGCAATTGAACACTATGATACATTTGTGGCCCACTCAATCAAACTATTTTTTCTTGTTCCACCACTGACACTCAACCCTTTAAACATAAGGATGTTTCTTTTGGCACGTTATGAGTTTCTCAAACATCATCTGCTATTTAAGTAATAGACGGTGTTTTTTCTCAAAATTCTCATTTTATAATATCTGTTATTTAAATAGCGGATGAATAAAAAAATGGTGCGCGAGAAACTCATAGAGCGTCAAAAGAAACTCTCTTAAACATATCTTAGTTAACTGAATCGATAAATTAGTCTCCCAAGACTGATGACTCATTTTCATAGCATCTTTCCAAGTTTATTCTCATTCCTTTTCCAACATGTCTAATAGAAAGTACAGTACTATATCCTTTTCAAAATACTAGCATATGTGCTCCATTATGTTCAATGTTCATCTTTTATTAAAAATTATTATGAACATTGAATAATATTGAAACATGCAGTTGGGAAGCATTGAAATAATATTAAGCATGTAAATTTAGGTGAAAAATCTGTTGTCTATACTTACAAAAAATAACTAAAAATGTATCCAGAAATGAGCAATACCAAAAGCATATGGTTGTGAATTGTGACATCAAATTATACTTCATCAACTTCAGTTTGCATCAAATTTTCATTGCAACCAAATTAGCCTACTCATAAATACTTTCACATTGCAGCATCTACCTAATCAGCGACGTAATCATATGCTCTATTAAACAACGAATAATGAAGAAACGTCGCTGCAAGCCTGCAACATACAACACAAGTCAACTACTTCATCCTACGGTAATTAGACAGTAGATAACAGGTTTGAAACGATCTACACGATACAGAACAACACCGGAAACATTACAAATAAATAGCTCATCCGTCATGAATGTAGTTAGCAACAGCGGTGGATTTGTGATTGCGGGTTGATTATCATCTTTAATTATCAGGCAAAGATATGTTAATATCAGTTGCAGACTTCATTGAGTCCGGCATGGAGTGCATGTTAGCCCAGTTTTCTCTGCGAAAGGCCGAGGGAGGAGTAAAGTTCGAGTTAAATGTTCCGGAATTTTGCATTGGGTGTCCACACATGACATCTATCCTTTCACCATTGGTTGAAGGTGGTTCCGAAGACACTGGAATAGGTGCGGTAACGGTAGCTGTTGCATAATCAGATTTTGGCTTCTTCGTTTTCTGGTCTTGTTGGTTACTTGGCAGAAAACTTCCAACCACCACCTGGTAAAATAGAGAATATAACGCATCTATTAGGATAGAGTTTAATTAAGCGCTTATTATGAGTTTTTATGTATAAGTCATTTTTTATACGATGATTCCATAAGCTGTTTTCATAAGCTAAAATAAATTCTATAAGCTGTTTTCATAAGCTATCCCGGAGAGCTTACAAAAATAAGCTGAAAACAGATAATGGACACGTTATACGATGATTCCATAAGTTCCCTTGTGTCCATAAGTTCAATAGAAACACTACCAACAAAAAATAAGTATAAGCTCAATAGAAACAGCTAATGGACAAATGTTTACCTGCACAGGAGTGGCAGCGACAAGAAGACCGGCAACTCCACCACCTACAACACGGCCATCAGGGCTTGACAAAGAAACACTCATTCCACCGGACCGGCTTATTGTTCCTTGGCTCTCAGTAGGCATGAATGATCCAGATAGCGAGAGTATCTCAAAACGGCCCTAGGAAAAAACATACAAAATATGATACATTAGATATTGAACCAATTAACACAAACTTTATACCAGTAATCAGATGATAAAGAAAATTTATAATTTCCACATGAATATTTGAAAATTATAAAACAATGAGAAGCACCTCATAGGTCAAAGTACCGCCAGAAGAATCAGGCTGACGAAGTGTAACATTTGAAATCACGCCACTAGCAGATAGGATGCATATAGCTCGTGGTCCTTGTTGCGAAAAAGATATAACTTTCATTGTAATGTCCTAAAACAGGAAAAGAGTAAAGTAAATAACATTACATAATTGTCTCTTCTTAAAGAAGAATTAACATTATATGCTTGCTTATTTATAATTTAAAATATGTTATCACTCAAGTATACCTCGCCAGCATTGACGGTAATGATATGCGGCATAAAGTTGGTACCAACCGAGTCACCTTCAAAAGTAACAACAATAGCTATTAACAGAACCGAGTAGATGCTTAAATTAGGCAGTAATGTCTATAATATACAAAGTTAAGCACATTAGTTGTATGTTATGTTTGTTTTATATTTTTCTTAGGGATAAAATTGCCATGTAACATAGAAAATAATGCATGCATAGAATTACACATTAAATGTTTATTCAACACTCTCTTGTTGACATAGAAATGACCTTTCAAAGCAAGGAAACAACATCATAAAATTGAGTATGTGTTTGGTTTCACTTCTAGGACTCCAAACTCACGTTTTTTGTTGCTCCTACCATGAAAGTGAAAATTATTCATGTTTGGTTTTATCATCCAAAATCAATTCTAGGGATGTAAAAGCAATTCTCTTTGAAGCTAGGATTTTGGAGCTTCTGCTTTTACTAGAATCAATTATGAATTTCACTTTTTATTTTCCAAGACTATCTTCCCTTATTACCCTTTATACCATTTATAAGTGGGCATGTGTTTACTGCCATTGTAATGTTGTTGTTCACGAGGAAGAAGGAAGACACAAGAAGTAGAGGATTTATGCTGAGAAATTGTTGCTGCTTGTAGATAAGAGTTTGCTTTCGGTGGTATGTGTGTTTGTTACAGACGGCGAGTTGGTGACCGGTGGACGGTGGTGTTCAATTTGTAGGACTAACATCACAGAGATCTGAGCTTCTCTTTTTGATAATTTTTTCTTTACACTTGAAGCATTGTATTAAAATCCATGTTATGATTTTAGATAAGTTTAAATAATTATTAGAATGAGAATGGGTATATCTTGAAAGGATAATTTGGTCATTACATTTTCAAAATCAATTTTGATTCAAATTATCCAAACAACATCAACTCGTAAGAATCACTTTTGCACGAGTTTATCCAAACATAAATCAATTTACATTCAACTCACTTTTAACTAAAATCGATTCTCTCAAAATCAATTCTATTAAAATCAATTCTTATCACCACCAAACCAAACACACACTGAATTGTTTCACCTCACTTTAATACAAAAGGATGACTTTTTACTGTGGTAAAAATTGATTTTGTAAACTTGATTCGAGTTAAAAGTGAATTTAAGGTAAAATTATTTATGTTTCGTACTTTGACGTGAAAATGAGTTAACAATAAATCTAAGTGAAAAAATCATGTTTAAAGACAAAAACTATGTGCAATAATAACACCAAAACCATCAAATAATTTACCTAGAGGATCAACTCCACCTTTTTTCGACTGCTTAAACTCCATTCCCTTCGGTTTCCCCTGCTTCGCGGTTGAAAATTCATTAACAAAAGCAGCTGAAGATGAGATTGGCAACGGGGACAACGCCACAGCAGCAACCGACCCATCTGGCCCATATTTCCTTGGCCTACCTCTTTTCTTCTTAATTGTTCCTCCATCCAATCCTACATTCACCGGTGAGACACCGATAGCTCCACTTCCTGATTCAGGAACAGCACCATGTTGAGTTGGAGCTTCACTCCTTGGTGCCATATGATAAGTTGATGGAGCTTCTGCTCCTATCACTGTTACCCCTGAGTTGTTACCTTCTCTCCCTTCCATGCAAACTTCAAACTTTTCCCTCTTAAATCTATACAATCAAACCAATAACTGCATGATGACAAAAGAAAAATGTACTTAGAATCTAGAAAGAAAATGGGCCTGTTTTTTGGTACATAGACGAAATGGCAAAACCATTATAAACTCACACACACAAGTGAGGAAACTGGGTTTCGAACCCTGGTGAAAGGCCTTTTTTTTAAGAATAGGAATCGAACTTGTACTCGGTACTCAAGATTTACGACAGTGACATTGTGCATCAATCATTTGCGCTAGACCCGGATGGTAAAACAAATGGGCCATTGAAACAAGTGTCATTATTAAAATTTAAAAAAATAAAAAAAAATCCCATAAATGTATTGAACCTTCTTGAATATGCCAAGTTCAGAAGCTTAAGTGAAAAATCAATAAAGGATTCTCATTGATAATGAAGAATAATGAAGAAAGAAAAATAAAGATACAAAGTTTGGGTTTTAGTTTAGCTGAATTATATCATAGATCTATTTTGAACTTCACTAAATTACAAAAAAAAAAAAATTGTTTCATTGCAACTTGCAAGTGTTCTAACTTTCAAGCAGTAAAATCAGAAATTAATCTCTTAACAAAAGACAAAAAAAACTAGCCATTAAAATAAAAATGTAAATAATTGATGAGATATTTTGCAAATTTATGATTTAAAAAACCACTAGACTAAGAAAATTCTGAAAACATGATTAAAAAAATTAAACCAAACATTTATAACAGTTTTGGTTAATAATTAAATCACTCATTTACTAAAAATATTTCTTAACCTTGAGCTAAAAACAGTGTAAAAGTCATTAAAAAATCCAAAAGCTTTACTAAAAACAGAAACTAAACTACACCCTTTTACATAAATCTGCTTCATATCCAGCATTTGCTTAAACTTTTAAAAAACATAAAGCTGAAACTCAAAGTTAGAAAGAAAAAGAAAAAAAAAATCTATAATATTGTTTTTTACTTACCAAAATCAAACACTGGATATTCTTCAGAGTACAAAGATCATGACATGTCACTATGATTTCACACACTTCAGCAAGTGTCAAGATTTTCTTTCAGCTCCCTCCAGAACTTAACTAGCTCACTCAAAACAAAAAGTGAAAATTAAATTAAATACAAAAAAGTAAAAGAAAAAAAAAAGCAGAAAAGTTAAGAAACAGCTAGCTAGCCCAGAAATTCAAAACAACTTACAAATTTCAGAAGTTGAAAAAATTCTGTTGGCTGGTTGATTTTTCCAAAGCTTCTTGAAATGAAAATTGAATTTTTATTTTAATGAGATAAAAGCTGTAAACCTCATAATAATAAATTAATAAATACTACCACAACTACAATGTTCAAATAATAATATAAATAATGAAGCAGAAAAGAAAAAAAAAAATCAAAGGACAACAAGGGTAATAAAGTAGGTAAATATTTAAGATTTTATTTTGAATAAAATTGCTAAGCCCCATAAATAGAATTTAGTTAAGTGCAATTTCAGGTCCGTGAGGGGCAATTAAATTTTTTAGGCCAGTGGCTAATATGGTAAATTTGTTTTCAAAAAGAAAAATAAATACATTATTAGATGGAAAATATGAGTGGTGACTTTTTCTTTTATCTTTTAGAAAAACCATCATTGTTAATCCTAGAAACTTAATTCAATATCACATTGATCTTTAATTTCTTTTATCTTTTAGAAAAATGTTTGCATATTCGATCCATTTATAAATATAAGTAAAGATTTTATATTAGGAGATACACTTTTATAGCAATGGTGATTTACTATTTTTTTTATACGGCTTTCTCCCTCTTATCATAAATCATTAATATAAGTAAAGATTATCTTTTTAAGTTTTGTTCCGGATCAGCCAAAGGTCCAATAACATACGAGAGATATCATCCACGATCACGAATGGAGAAGACGATTATAGACGCAAGGATATTCAGGATTCATTCATTGCTCATGGAGGAGGACCCCACCAAACGGTTATTCCTCCAATTCCACTATATATGTATTCATGCACACGCATTCTCAATGTACACACATTCTACAACAATTTAGCATTTTCTTTCACTTTAACCATATACTAACTTCAACGTTGAAGTGCTAATATTATTGCATGTATGATTTCCCCTTTTGGTACTTGAGCTTGAAGATCACAAAATATTCCATCAACTACAAATCTCACTGATTCATTTCAACGAGAAGAACATTCTTATCTAAGCATGTTAATTGAATCATTTATGCATTTTATCTAAAATCTAGCCAAATACATGAATAATTCAATGAACTAGAAAGAGAATTTTTATTTATATTTGAGACATGAGGGCATCTCCAATGCAAGTATCTTATTGAGTTCTTAAGGCTAAGCAACCATGTCTTATTTTTTTTTACCATTGGAGTTGGATGACATGGCATTGGAAGTTGCTTAAAAATAGGGGATGGAACTTCATATTGCAACTCTTAACTTGGGTGGCTTAACAATAAAAATCATTATTTTAATAGGTATTAGTGGGTCCCATAGTTATTATTTTTAATAGGTATTAGTGACATACATGATGGTAATTTTGATTACGATCATGTCGATAATGACACTCCATCGGCTAAAGTATCTCATGGTCCTCATCCACTCTTTTTAGAAACATACATGCAAAGGCGAGCACATATGCGTGAAAAACAAATTCATCATCAACTTCAAGCAGATTTGGTGGAGCATATTTGGGAACACTTCAGGCATGAGAACAACGAAAATTAATTTATAAAATTTATTGTTATGTATTTTATTTTATTATGTATTTCTTATTGTTGCGTATTTTTCGTCACTTGCTAGTTATTGTCGCTATGTATTTCTCATCGTTTAAAATAAATTTATTATATTTTTATGTATTTATTATATATTTTTAATGTTTTTTAAACATTTATTGGATTTAACCATATATATTAATAAAATAATTGATATAAAAAATTTAAATCAAAATTAAATGAAAATAAAAAATATATATAAATTGGTGGGGTCAAATATGAGTTGCTTATTTTAATGCCATTGGAGTAAAATTGGTGAAAGTTGCTTATCAAATTCTTAAATCCTACATGGCAATTTGGGTCCACAAAAAGTAACTTAAGCCACCCATCTAAGTTCCCCATTGGAGATGCCCTGAGGGAGTAATATTTATCTTTTCTATAAATCTTTATTTTGACATACGTACTGTACAATAATAAGGCACCAAGGTCAGTGTTAGATGACCAACCATTCTACGGCAGATGACCTGCTGTAATGCTTTTATTGACAAAGTCACAAAACCATCTTCTATCTTTTATTTAACAATTTTTAAAAATATTTTAGTGTAATAACAACAATGTTATTTGAACTGGCAGGTGCATTTCAATCATACCTGGCGGGAGGGGAATAGAAGTGCTGATTGGCTGGCTAATTTTAGCTTCTCCTTAGACTCTTTTAATATTCATGTTATGGAGAATCCTCCCAGTGAGATTTCAAGACTCCTTTTTGATGACTTTTTCGGGACTTGCATGCCTAGAAATATTCGTTCGATTCTGTAGTTCTTTTCGTTTTGGGCTTTAGCCCTCTTTTTCTACCAAAAAAAAAAAAACAACAATGTTATTTGCATGTTCAATTAAGATTTTTTTTTTGGACAGACAGAAGCATGTTCAAAGTTCAATTAAGTTACTAATATTTTTTATTACTAGTACTATCTGGTATTATAATATATGGTTGTAATAATAATATTTATGTTATGAATAGTATAGATGTGGATGTCCATTTGTCTAGGCTCATATTCTTGGCCCATGTAATCTCCTATATATATGACTATATCACAATGTAAAACACACACCTTGAATAGAACAATACAATACTCTATTCCTTTCTCTTCTCCCTTTCTCTTCTCCCTTTCTCTCATTCTTCTCTATTCTAGTTATTCTCTAGAAATAGTTCATAACACGTTATCAGCACGATAGTCTCTCTCCCCTCTCTAGAAAGGTATAGCAACCATGAGAGGTGATAATTTTATTTCTTGTATTTTTTATTCTATTTTTTTCGTTTTTTTTCATATTGGTCCACAGCCTACGATCCAGAAGTATCGTAGTGAAATTTTAAAAATATGAATCCTGAAGATTCATAGTATGATGAAATTTTAAAATATGAATCCTGAAGATTCATAAACCTACGCTTCTAAAATATCAATCCCTGAAGGATTGAAAAAAATAACTGATTTGATCTATTATATAGTTCTTAAAGAACTTAAAAAATCCAAATTTTGTTCTCCATGAAATCTTGATGAATTCAATTGGGACACATCCCTGAAGGATGTACAAAATAATTGATAAGATCTATTATATTTATAGAGTTTTTGAAGAACTCATGAATAATTCAATATATTTATGCATCCCTGAAGGATTGCACCAATATATGTATTCCTATTACATTATAATATATGTTATACAGTTCCTGAAGAACTCAATGTTGTATGCATTCCTGAAGAATTGCATAAATGATTAATTTTACATTATAATGATGTTATATAGTTCTTGAAGAACTTCTTATAAATTATTTCTTATGAATTCCAGAAGAATTCAAAATACATATACATGCATCCCTGAAGGATAGCTTTATCAATTTTTTTTTAGAGTTTTGGCTATTTATAATTTTTATTGAATTTATTTTATTTATTGTTATAATAATAATAATAATAATAATAATAATAATAATAATAATAATAATAATAATAGTGTATAATCTATGCATATCATGCTGATTAAAAATAAATAAATAATAATAATAATAATTTAATATGTATCATCATATTGTAAAGCTAAAGCATAAAAATATTCCAATTTATTTTCAATAAGTTACTAATTAATCTCATTCATAGCATATGTTACATTATAATTATTATTAATTTCATTATGTTACTATTTAATTTGCATTATAAAATTTTAGTACGTTACATTATATTAGTATTTCATTGGAATTATCTTTTATTAGACTGTGTTTAGTATGTTTATCTAATTATTTGCTTAATTTTATTATTTGATGATAGTATATATCAATGATAAATAAATGAAAAATCATTCCCAGAAGTGAATGAAATCTAACCCACTGATGTTACTCCATTCCCAGAAGTGAATGTAGTAACACACGATTACCATGAAAAAAATTTTGTGGTCATGGTCGTGGTAATAGTCATGACTGTGTTAATTTTAAAATTTCGGCTTCTCACTAGAAGTGAAAAAAATAATGAAAAAAAGAGTAAAAAGTGGGCAAATTAGTTCCTGAAGAACTAAAGAAGAAAAAGGGAAAATCCAATTGAATGCACAAGGAATAAATTATTCTTAATCATTATGAAGATCACTTGTGATATAGTTCTTGAAGAACTAATGCTTTAATAATAATGATCTCCGATGGATTACTCAAAGAATATGAATTTCCCGAACCATTGTTAATGAAAAATTATTTGTATAGTTCTTGAAGAACTTAAAATTCAATATTAAAGCATTTCTTGTAGTATCGCTGAAGAACAATTTTTCATAATCAATGTTTATAAATATTGGTGGTATAATTCTTGAAGAACTAATATTTTAATTTCCCTAAAGATATAGTTCTTGAATAAGCAAAAGTTTAATATCAAGTATTCCAGAAGGATTGGAAAATTGTAATTTTCCATAGCCATTGTTGATAGAGATATATTGTTAAGTTCCTGAAGAACTTACAAAATTTTACAACATGATTACAATCTATATGATATATTTGATCTTGGTATAAGGTGAACCAAAATTAAAAGGAAATCAATAGAAGAATTATTTATGTCTCTTGAATATGCTCTTGAAGTAGCAACTTTGAAAAAAAAAAAGTTCAAGAATATTTTGTATATCCATTGTTGTACATACATTGGATGGATATTATTGATATATTAAACTCGTGATTGAATGCATGGTTCAAACGATTTTTTCTTCCTCTCATAATAATGATTATTCTTTGCTCTTAAAAAAAAAAATTATTCCTTGCAAACATAAATTAATTTTAATTATTCGGTTACATATTTAAATCAATTGATTGATTTTAATTTTAAAATCTTTTAATTGTTACTATATTTTAATTTCTAATTCTACTGAAATCCACATAAACATTATTTTGTTATACTTTATTTTTACTCTTTTAATTCTCATACAAATAAATTATTACTATTTTTTTATTGCGTTCCACCGAAAAGATTTTTTTTTGTAGAAACATATTTGTTTAGCTTGAAAATATTCATCGATACTACTATTCATGAAAAATTAAATTTTATATTTGGTAGTACGAAAATTATTGAAGGCTCCAGAAGAGACAATGCATTATTATATCGAGAAGCAAAGTTGCACTTTGCTAATATATTTTATATTTTAAGTCTTAAAGAAATTTGTTACCGAAAGATATTCACATAAATGAATATCATATTGAAACAAGAAACGACGGAAATATTTTATCTCTATATTACGAGACATATTATCAACTTTTGTCTCTAGTTTGTGGTGTACTTATGATATTAGTGCAATTTAAGCACATGTTCAAGTAAACCAGAAGTTTACAAATAAATCATATTAATTTTATCATTGGCAAGATCAGTTGGGTCATTTCTGGTCTATTATGAAGCGAAAAATTTCTATGAATATGTATTGAATGGCCAGAAGTTCATTCAATCTAACACTTTTTGTGTATTACTAGTTCCCGAAGAAAATTGATAAATTTAGTAAACGAGCGTCTCTTATTTTATATATAAGGTGATATTTATAAATCAATACACCGATCATGTGGACCAATTAAATTTCTATAATTTAATTGATGCATCAACTAAATGGTCACATGTATGTTAGTTATCAACTCACAACCAAAAGTTTGTGAGATTATTTTTGAGAGCTCATTATGTATATATTATTCTAGAAAGTATTTGATAAGTATCATATGTTAATTGAAATTTATATCGAACATCTTGTAGAATATGTTCATACAAACAAAAATAATAATGGACTTGAAGATCCATTCTTTAGACGTCTAAAGTTAATTACATGATCGATACTTATGAGATCAATACTTCTATGTTCTATTTTATATTTTGGGAACATTTAAATATATATGTTGAGATATTGATTCGCTCAAGCCAATAAGTTATTGTACGAAAGTCTTCCCCCTAACTTGCAATTAAGTTTAGTTTTATACTCTAATATTTTTCATATAAGCATTTTTGGATGTGTTGGTATGTTCCAATTGCTCCAATATAATGCAATACGATGAATTATTAAAGAATATTGGGAAAATATATTTGATACAACTCTTCATCCCTTATAAATTATATTGAGCCAATAGGGACTTGTTTATATAGCCCAGAAGGATAATTTTCAAGTGATGATGAATTAGTTTTCCCAATATTAGGGGGAGGGAATAAGCAGCTGAAAAATATGAACCTGAAGTTCAAATGAATCACTTGAAATAAATAGTTATTATTATCTCATCTTGATCCTCATATAAAATAGATTGAACCAAATGTTCAAAAGATGTATCATTTGCAAAGTTTATGAAATCAACTATCAGCTGCTAATGCTCCAATCAAAATGGATGTCCCTGTTGGACAATCTTATATTGCAAATGAATTTTAACCACCCTGTAGCGTGGTAGGTCAGTCGGTTCCAAAGATTAAAATCCTCAAATAAGAAAAGGAGCTAAAAAGAAAGATGACCCAAGTGAGGATATGAAATGATTATTTGACATAATTAATTTTCTAGTTCCATAAGAACTTATCAGGTACCTGAAATTTATGAAAATAAAGAGATCTCGACGAATTATGTCATGAATGGAATACGATGAAACCGAAAGAAAAATCAACGTTGACGATGTTTATTTATATAATATAGCGCTATATATGATAAGAAATAATGAGGATCATAAATCAAAGTCTATTAAGGATTATAGACAATGAAATGATTGACTAAATAGATAGACGCAATTGATACAAAATTAAACTAGCTTTGCAAAGCAGAATGTTTTTGGACCAATAGTCCATTCCATCTGCAGATGGAAATAATTCGATATGAATAAATTTTCAAGAGAAAAATAATGAAAATCAAATATGTAGAGTTTGAATTGTTATTCAAGTATATTGATAAATGTCTATCATTGATTTTCAAGAAGCATATTCACCTAAAGTGAATTCCAAAACTTCTTTGTAATTAATTAAGTTGAGTAGCATATGAAATACTCAATTTATGTGAAATATGTGTTTTAACGTATTTGACTAGCTCACTTGATAATGATGATTATATGAAAATCCCAGAAGGATTTAATTTTCGTAAGACACATATATATTGGAGAGATGACTTAATAAAGATGAATAAGTCTCCTTATATACTCGAGCAACATCTATATGCATGTTGAATATTTCCAAGTGAGAAATATGAAAACGACAATTTGTTCATTTTAAGAAAATATTTGGCAATAAATTTGTTTAAGATTGTATCATCAAGAGACTCCCAAAGAGCTTGAGATATTGTTATTTATTACAAAATAAGTATTTGAAGAATATTTTGTGAATCATGAAGCTTATATACAAAAGGTTCTAAAATGATTCTATAAGATCAATTACGTACCCTAATTTTTGTAAGATCGTCGATGTAAACAAATGCCATTTTAGAGTTCGAGTAAATGGTGAAGAACTAATTGGTCCTGAAGCACCACATTTTGGTTCTAATGGGGACAAATACATTGTTAACCTATTATTTGTTGTCAATATATCATCAAGTATATACTTTGCTATTTTAGATATGCAGGTAATTTGTTTAATCCTCGTAAAGGTATAGATCACAAACAAACTATATGTTCACATGAAGAAGTACAATTACTCATGGAGATCTATGAAACAAACAACAATAACAATCTCATGAAACAAAATGATGAGGAAAGATGAGCACTATAGAAGATAAATCAAGAATGTGTTTTGGTTGAAGTATATGATTCATCAGATACAAGAATTTGTGAGTTTTCTTCTAAAGGGTTCTTGCAACGATTCAACATGAAGATAATGTCGCACAAACTACATATTTGGAGAAGAGTATATGATCAAGAAGATAAGACAGGTCTTTCTACAAAGTCAATTTCAAGTAAAACTTTTGAGCAACTACTACAACTACATAAGATTATTTGAGTTTCTTCGTCTCATATACAATTGTCTTTATGAGGGGGAGATATAAATATGTTCTGCACTCTTTTTTCCTTCACCGTGATTTTGTCCCACTGGGTTTTCCTGGTAAGGTTTTTAACGAGGCAGTTCACACACAAAAGATGTTGTACTCTTTTTCCTTCACTATGATTTTTCCCACTGGGTTTTTAATAGTAAGGTTTTAATGAGGCATATCATCGATGGACATCCAAGGGGGAGTGTTATGAATAGTATAGATGTGGATGTCCATTTGTCTAGGCCCATATTCTTGGCCCATGTAATCTCCTATATATATGACTATATCACAATGTAAAACACACACCTTGAATAGAACAATACAATACTCTATTCCTTTCTCTTCTCCCTTTCTCTTCTCCCTTTCTCTCATTCTTCTCTATTCTAGTTATTCTCTAGAAATAGTTCATAACAATTTACTCTTTTTCTACCAAAAAAAAATTAATATTTACTCTTTTTATAATTTTAGAAATTCACTGTAATTAGAATTTTTAAATTTAACAATAGACCTTTAAATACCAATAACATCTTTTTATATTACTCATGTTTGGGGAAAAATAAAAAATCAAATAGTTTTGTGGTTACGGTTAAGTTCACACACTTAAGTTTGAATTTTTTTTTTTAGTTTAAACTCAAATTTCAGGAAAGGATTACATGCATTTAGTAAAATGGTGCAGTAACATAGTTACTGAGTTTTTAGTTTTTTGATTAAGATATTTATGCAGTCTTGCAGTCAGAAGTTAAGGATTGTCTGATTAAGATCAGACAAAAAACGAAAATATATTTATTAAATAATTTAAAAAACACTGTTTTTAAAATTAGGACCGTCTGATCTTAATTAGACAGTCGTTAACACCAAACTGCACGACTGCATAGGTATCTTGATTGCATCCAATCCAAGTCCATTTCTACATATCAACGTTTATGTAATTAACAATTGCGTTAGTCTTAGGAAACATCTTTATTTGGACTAATTATTAATGTTTTTGTAAATGTATCGGTTTGTTCAATGATTTTTTTTTTTAGTTGTGCCAAAAACTTATCTTTAAAAAATAATTTGTTATAAAACTAAAATATTCGGTACTCATTCATTACTTAAAATCTGAAAAGATACGGTGGCATGTGACTGAGCGGGCTTCAGGCTACATCAGGCCGAGCTAAAAAGTCCGGATGAAAAATGGGCCCAAAAAAATATGGCCCGAGCCTGGTCCTATATGGTCTTCGGGCTAGCCCATACATTTTTTAAATTTTTATAATAAAAAATTGTTTGTTTTTATTTTATTTTATTAAATTTTGGTTTAGCAAAAATTTTGGCTACCAAAAAAACATACATTTATATTATATAAAAACAAAAAAGAAAAAGAAAAAGAAAAAGAAAATGTTTTTTAAATTAGTTTTTTTTGTATCATTAAATGCTATATTTCTATTTTTGGGTAGCTTAACATGTGCCCTAAACTTTAGGACACAAGTTAACATGACCCTTTTTATTATTACTAGTCAAAAATAAAAAATTTATTATAATTTATTATTCGGGCTTGCGGGCCGCTCGTGGCCCATTCGGGCTACCCGTATTTTAAACGGGTATTTTGGATTTTGGAATACTACGGTGTGTACTAAGTATTTGGATGATTAATATTTTAATTATGAAAATGACCTATGCTACTTTTATTAGTGTATATGTATTTTGATAATTGATTGATAGTTTGATATTTATTATGTAAACTTTATTTTTATTGTCCGCATCACGTCACTAAAATAGCGCCCGCGATTCTCTGCATTATCGCGTCGCGTCAATTTTGGGGTTATACGCATTGCGTCAATTTTCTGCTTTGACAACATATAGCTCCATCACTATTACATTTAATCCAGTTGAGAATTGGAGGTTGGCATCACTTCTTTGATAACATGAGAGTGAACATTTTTTATCTGAACCTTAAAAGCACTAAGGATAACAAACTCCTCAATGGAAGATCACGGTTTTTAAAATGTTTTATCCTCATTTGTTATTTATCTCATTTGTTATTTATTTTTAATATCTCCTCAGTTATGTAATCAAGTGAGTCCAGTTCCATCCTGATCGTAGTTACTGGGATCAAACCGTGATCCTCCATACCATAATAAATTTATATCATTTCATTCATCAATAATTAACACTCCTATAAAATACATTTACTGATGTATTTGAAATTTCAATACTTTCAAAACATACAGTAACATATCAACATAGTGTGACACAAGTGGTAGATACTTGAGTGCTTTAACCATTTGATCCTGGGTTCGATCCCCGGCCGGTGCGTATGGAGAAATATTTGTTGGAGAAGTCAACCCCTTAAATGAATCTCAATTACTTCGAAGAAATTAATCTCTGCAGTTGCACGCCGAGATACCTTTGGTCTAAAAAAATACAGTAACATTTTTAAAGTTTTAATAAGATTTTATAATTATGAATTAAATATTTTCTATTGTTTATTATTTTCGTATTATTTTACCTTTTTTTTAATAGCTAATTGATTTGGGTATCTTAAACAAATGATTTGGGGTTCGATCTCTGACCTTTAAAGAAAAATTAGTTAAGAGAAAAGACTCACTTTGCATGTCTCAAGAATTTTTCGAATAAAATTAATCACCAAAATGTTAATTTACTCAATACCAAAAAAAAAAATGTTAATTTACTCTTGTTCTTTTATCATATCTGACTCCTAATGAAAAATGTTAATAATTCAACAATGAAATAAGTAATGTTTGTTTGAAGTTCCGATTAACTTAACTCAGTTGGTAAATGACATCACATATTATATACATGACTAAAGTTTGAACTCCGGACACCCCACTTCTCCATCTTAAGGAAGAAATTTCTGGTCACTAGATTACGTGACAAAAAGGTAATGTATGTTTGAATTTTTTTTTTCTTCTAAGAATTAAACTTGCATTTCCTCAAACATCTAGTATTATACTTCCTCTAGTTCTTAATATAAGAAGAAATTGACTTTTTTTTTGACTTAAAAGAAATTGACTTTTTAGATACATTGAAAAGTGAATGTATCTAGTCTAGATATATCAATTTTTTAATATATCTAAAAAACAAATTTTTTCTTATATTAAAAACGGTATAAAATAATAAAATAATTTCAATTCAATCCAATTAAGTTCCAACAAGAACCAAAATCCAGGCCATTGTCCTTCTGCCACATGTAGGACACCCATGAGATTGGATAGGATTAATTTATTGAGTCATAAGCAGTTACTACATTTGTCCTAGGTTGCTTTGCTTTGGAATTTAGTCATCCTCGTGTCATTGTAGTGCACATGCTCTTTCCAAGTCAAAACCCAACATGATTATAAATTTTTATAATGGATCCAGACACAATTTCAAATCCATACCAGACACAAATTAATAAGGATACTTTTACGCAGAGATATTAAATTGACATTGACTTTGAAATAATTTGGTGCACAGTTTTCTCGGGATAAACCGTCAGCCTTTAACTCTGCAATTAGCTGTGAGAAGAGTCTATTCCATAGAAGTCTCGGTAGCATCATCCGGAAGATCTGCTAAACAAGTTTCCACTCCATCTTGAACTTCTTAGAAACCAAAGATGACTTTCATCCTTTAGGCCTTCACAAAAGTCTTAACCAACTTAACAACTAAATTGACAACTCAAACAATTCATTGTAACTAACTTTCATAACTTGTCACACAAGGTAAGATAATTTCGAATTATACACCAACACTCCCCTCTTAATTCAAAACTCATAGACTAGTTACATTCATCATTTTCTTCCATTCATTGAACATTTCTATCTTGAGTGGCTTAGTTAAGATGTTTACAACTTGAGCTTTGTTTTGTAGTATGTGAGCTTCAATTTCCCTTTGCTTACTTGATCTTTTAGGAAATGAAACTTTGTCTCTATATGCTTGCAAGACTTGTTATCCACCGTTAATTCAAACTCTTCAATGTCATTTTACTACATTAAGCACTTTAACTAGTGTCTTAGAAGTACTAGTTAGCATTTTCCTTATTTTATAAGAGAAATTTACCGCAATAAGTATCACTTTAAGATTAAAATGGATTTTTTTTTCTTAGGATATGCGGAGATAGAATTAGTTTAGTGTTTTGAATTTTTATTTTAAATGAATATTTCACTTATTAGAAAACACCAAGAAAGATCACCTAAAGTTTGTCCTAACAGTAACAGATATGATTATGTAGACAACATTTGCACATAGGACAAAAAAAATACAACTATTGTGGTCAATAGTGGTAGGTGTCCGTCTGGTTGCATTTAATAATTTTAATTGAAGAAGGACTTCCACTTACCGTAATAATAATATACCCTAATAATATTGTTGAAATAAACCAAACTAAAATGGTTGAAAATTGAATAAATATAATAAATGAGTCTTCCTAACGAGTTACATCTACACTAAAAATTCACTGTTAAAAAAAATAAAAAATAAAGAACTAAAAATTCAAATAAATAAATAAATCTTAACCATAAATTTATAAGAACAAAACAAAATAAAATTTATAAGAATAGAACAAAATAAAAATTGTGAACAGTAAAACTAAAAAACTTGGATATGAAAAGCATCCATCATCCATGTCCCAAAAGAATGACATGTTCACCTAGTTTTTAAGATTAAGTCAAAAGTATTAATTTGATGAATCATACTAAATCCCATTACAATAATAAAGATGTTGCTTAGTGAAAAGATGTTGCTTAGTTAAACTAGTACTTTCCAAAAGAAAAGAAAGAAAATTGCTATTGCAAAACAGAGATTTTGTTAGCAACCTAGCTAGTATCTTGTGTTGATTGAACTTCCTCACCAAACTATTCAGTCATTGTCATTGAGCATGAGTCTGAGGTAGGACAAAACCAGCTCTCAACTCTTCAAAAGAATACTCAAGTGATGAAGCAATCTTTGTAGCAGCCTTAGAAGTAAGAGTATCTGGTGTAGTGACAGTGAACATAGGGACAGTCAGAGGAGTTGTTGGCACAGAAGATCTGGTATTCCTTGGAGTCTTGTTTTCTTTCTCATCATCATCATCAGCAATGAATGGTTTGGAAGGTGGAGTTCCTATTAGCTTTTCACTTTTTTGCAGCATTGGTTTTGTTGCAACATTCTTTATTTTTCTAGGCTCTTGAGAATTTATGTTGGCTTTGGACAGTACTGTAGAAGAAACAGGAGAGAGTGGCTTCCTAGTTATTGGTGATTGAATTCCAGTTCCCTTTAGTGCACTTTGTGGAGTCATCGTTGCTGCATGACCAAAAACCTTAGAGGTACTCTTTCCTGCATAAGTTGCAATTGACAATGCATTCAAATTTTTAAAGAACTGAGAAATGAGGAATGAGTTTAACGACATGCCGTCTTGGCTATGTTACCTTTTTTATTAGATTGCTGAATAAGAGTTGCTTGTCTTAGATCCTGAAGCATAGCTCCAGCAACAGAAAATTTTCTAGTATTTGGAACTCCTGTTGAAATTGAACATCTGGGAGCCTTCATCCCGCTTTTACATGGGCTGGGTTTTGACCCGAAAAATGTTTCATGCTCAGCTATCAGTTGTCCCTTTAGTCTCTTTTCTTCCTAAAATTTACACCAAAAAACTAGTAAAAAACAATTGAATTATAGACAATGAATTGGAACAAATAAAAGTCAAGAAGGGAAGTATAGACCATCCATAATACTCCCTCCGTCCCAAAATATAAGGGAAAATTGGTCAAAGAAAATTATATACCTTTTGTCTTTGCTTTTCATTCTCTTTCTCCTGCCTTAAGGTATTGTAATCTTCAAGCATGGAAAGCAGCCGAGTCTTGATGCATATCCATGAAAACAAAATGCATTAAAATGTATGAAGCCTAACATGGAAGATTTTACGTTGTGACAAGTGTAATTCATTGCAAAATAAATTTTCGAAGGCTAATTCATAAAATTTGTACTAGTGATTTCGTTCAAAATACTCACTCCGTTGTACAAAAACTCGAATTCTCTTTCTTTCTCCCATGCTGCAACTTTTAAAATCAATGCCTCTATCATCCCTGTTTAAATAATGTGTATACAAAATAAAACAAAGGATAAATGAGAACCAATCCAACACAATTCAGAAACTATGTAAAATTAAACTCCTATCCATGTATCTTACTCATTTGCTAAATCACTAGATCCATACTTGAAGAATATCACAGTTAACAATATGAGACAAATGCATACGAATTAGTATGCCAAGCCAATTTTAACATGTCATTTCCATAGCTAGCCTATTGTAAAACCATAACTTTATAGTAATATATTTAAGAACGAATTATTGTCTGCAGAGAGGGATATTCACCAGGAATTTTGCTTAATAAAACACGGGCCTTCTCAGCACGTTTCAACGCAAGATGCGCACCTCTTCCAGCATTATAACGATTATCATCCTAATAACCCACAATAATTATAAATAAAATAAAGCATGAAAAAATAATAGAAGGAAATGTCCATTATTGTCAATAACAGTAGTGACAATAATAGAAGGAAATGTGCCTCACCCTATTGTATTCCTCGAGCCAGCTTTCTTCTTGAATAGCAGCCAACCACTTCTCAACCTTTTCAAGAATTTCTTTCCTGCTAAAAGCTTCTTCTTTTGTCTTTGAAATTTGGTCCTCAATTTGTTCTAACATTTTTTCATGGTTTGCAGATTCTGCAGAATAATTTCAAAATTGGATGAGGAGATATAATATGAGATTCATGGCACATTAAGATAATAAATTCAATCTAACAAACTAGTTGTGAAACAAAATTTTGGGTGCATCCGTGCAATCATATGGACGAATAAGATAAATTTAATTTAGTCAATACTCATATCTCTTTTCTGTTCATGACAATTCATCCAAATCGCCATGAACTATGTATCTGTCATTTATCATTAATCCTTAAAGAACTTTATTTTTACTGTTATGCTTAAAGAACTTAAAGTTGGAAATGTGAAATCGTTATGCAATATAAGAAAAATGATGTAACTAATAGGGAATCTTCAAAAACTAATGAAAAATCTTACCCGAGTCAAATAAATCTATTGGATGTCCACTAGGAAAAATTGTTTGTATAGTCAAATGTGTATTTTTGCACACTTCCTCTAACTCCAACTTCTTTTTCTGTACAAGTTCTTTCATTTTTGTTGATTTAAATTGCTCAAGCCTTCTAACTTCTCTCTCAACCTGCAAGGAGAAGAGTCCATTTAGTTAATCACAAAAATAAAATCAATTTATTTTAGGTGAAATAGAAGAACAGAACCAAAACAAATGGATAAAGACAAACTCACATAGATGATGTTGTCAATTGATAGTATGTTAGGCTCGGTAAATTCAGATTCCAAAGCAACAATTTTACTGGTCATGTTGTGAAATTTCTGTTGTTCCTCAAGTGGGGTATCCATCAAATTCCACATCTCTAATAGTGAAGTTGCACAATTTTGAAGCTGATACAACATGAAAATTTAGAAATTCTAGCTGAATAAAATTGGTTTTCTATAGGATGAAAAGTATGAGCAAGAATACTGACCTTCTGCATTCTTTGCATTTTAACCTCTCTCAAACTCATAACTTCAGAAGTTAAACTCTTTAATGTATTGTCACTTACATCTTTTGTAACAGCGGAAGTCATAGTGGGGCAAATCTCGCTAATTTTGTCTTTGACATCAAGACCAAGAACCGAGCACAGTGAACTAAGAGTGTCCAGTAGATCAGATACCTGTTTCAGTCGACTGGCCTGCAACGATTTAAGAGAAATTTGAGCAATTAACATTTGAAACTTTCTTTTTTGACGAAACTCACATTTGAAAGTTACTACTATCTTTCTTGGGGAAAAATAATAGGTTTGGAAGAAAATAAAAGATAACTTCATCAACAAATAACATGGGCAATATTCAGGCAACAAAAACATAGGAGTAAAGACAAAAACCACCTTTTCATTTTGAAATTGAATTAATTGCCTCTTTAATTCTTCAAGTTTTTCAAAAGATAAGTTCTTCTCGTCTAAGTTTGAATTAACCCCCACATTGCCATACAGCTCACTGGAAATATTCTGCAACTGGTGTAAGACTTCCAAAAACTGTTTCTTTCTTTCAGTTTTCAACTTGCGAATCTCCTCAAGTTGTGAAATAACAGCTTCACGTTCTTTCTTCAAGTTTCCACAAGACTTAGGCTCAAACTAATGACAAATCAACGGAAGTTTGTTAGTTGAAAAATTTCCCTCTCAACTCTGACCAAGAGAATGGCTAAATCATAAACTCAAATCTAGAATGCCAACAAGACTTACAAGTGGTGACTGTTTACCAATTGCAGCACAGATGCCAGAAATTTCTTCTTCATAATCAGCAATTTCATGCTGAAGTTGTGCCCTGTACAGTTTAGCTTCATCCACTTTTTTCTTATACAAATCCAGACACATTTGTTCTATTTCAAGCAACATTGCATCCTTTTGAGAATCGGATTCTCCAAGTTCATCCCATATTACCTTACATTCAACATACAAGATTCAAACAAAGTAATACAATGTTAGCCCTTTTCCTATGATTCTCTAGATGCAGCAGCATAAATGATGGTTTAACTGTTAAGGAACAATAGAAGAACCAAAAGCGATTCTTCACAAGTTAGATAAAAGGAAGAGAACCTGAAGTTCTTTAAGCAACGATTCACACATTGTTTCTTGCTGAGAAAACTGACTGCTACGTTTGCTGAACATAGGAAAACTGTGTGCTGTAAAACAAAACAAAAAAAGCCAACATGATGAAAAGGAAATGTGAAACCTAGGCTTAAAAGACTAGGAAAAGAATTAAAATTCACAATTAAACCTAGGCTTAAAACTAGGAAAAGGAACATAGCAATTAACAAAACATAACAGAACATTCTTTTCTTTATATGCTATGTTTGTGAAAAACAGTCATTTGTTCTGTTTTCTCTTTCGTGTTTTTAAAACTAAAACCCCCTTTTAGAAAAAGGAACCAAACAAGGCCTTAGACTCTAACAAAGATTTTAAAATTGAAGTAGAGTTAAAACTGCATAGCTCGAAAAGAAAAAAAGAAAAAGCGCAACATAGAATGGAAATCATATTGTGATTGACTAATTAATTATAGTTGCAACATAAAATCAATATCTCAAGAAAACACAAAATATCCATTTCTAATCCATGGTGACATTTACTACCTACTTATCAGTTATCACCATGTGTCGGTGTCAGACACATGTTGGTGTCAGACACCGACACACACAAGATATGATTACATTGAATTATGTCGGTTTTTCAAATTATTACAGGTGTTGACGTGTCAGCATCCGTGTTTGTGTCCATGCTTGATAGGTGATTACTACAAATTCATATAAGTCTCTTAAATTAAATTAAACGATACACTCAAACATATCATGTGATTATGAAGTATAGGATCAACATAAGGATCTACAACATTCAGGTACTTGTCAATGATCTCATACAACAGGGCAATAACCTCAAATTGCAGCCAAATTAGATAATATTTGAAAACAGTGCATAGAAATTAATCACTAAAAACAAAAGAAATTAAAAATTGCAAAAATCTGAACAAACATAACAACACACACAAAATCGGTTATTCAAACTATTTAACCCCGTTCGTTTTCGCCGAAACCAAAATGGGAATGGAAACGAACCTGACCAGGAAGCGTGGTTAAGACAGAGTCGAAACGGTGGAAGACGAATTTGGAATTTTTTAGGGTTTTAAAAATGGAAATGAAGTGATGTGTGAAGAATGAAATGAATGAAGAGGAGATTTTGAGCAATGAGCAAAGTGTGTGAGATTCGAAATCGGTTTTGGGAGGAAAACGGAGCGGGAGGAGCCGTTTTCTTGGGATTTATCCAACAGGGTATTGACACGTCATTTAATAATCATAAGTATTCATGAGGTGTAATAAATATTTATTTAATTTCATTTTAATTCATGGATCAAACATTTGAATTTCAATTTTTTTTTTTTTGTAGATAGTCCAAATAATGAGAATTTATTTTTTTTGATAATCATAATGAGAATTTATTGAAAACTCATACAAAGTGGAGGGACCGAGATTCGAATCCGGTGTTCGACACTAGTAATTTTAACATTTCTACCCGTTGAGATAAGATTTTTGAACGAATTTCAAAATACTTAAAAAGGGATAATAAGTTCGGTTAACCAAAGCTGACATGACACTATAACGTGGCACTGGGACTATTTTTTGTAGGGTTGTCCGCGAGATTTTGAGTGTCCTGCTCGAATTATGAACTTGGTGTCTTATTTTTTTTATAAGTACATAATTTCACTTTATTTTTACAGATTTATAAGTCGTGCATATAATTATAAAAACAATAAAAGATTACACGAATATTGAAAAGCTTACACAATACCAAAACTACAACAGAATCATAACAAATTTAGTTATACATATATTATCAATATATCTGAACATGCATCATATCCTCCTTGTATTTTTTGTTGCAAATAACTTTAATATATTAATTATTATTTTTTTAATCTAAGTAGTTAGTTACTCTTGTTTACTAGTACGTTTACCCGTGCGATGCACGGGGACAAAATTACATTTTTTTTAATGGGAGAGAAGCATTATAGTAAAACATATTTACAATTATTTTAAAAAAAGTCTTTTTTAAATGATTGGTGTTAGACCTTACACTATGTTTGGATTGGTGGTATGTGATGAAATAGAATGGGGTGGTATGAAGTTAAGTTCCATTGTTTGGATTTCACAATTGTTGTTTTTATTTTTGAAGGAACACTTCACGATTATATAAGGTCAAAACTTGCATAGAGTTTATTATGTACAGACTGTCCTTTTATTTAATACGTTATGAAAAATTGTCAAGGCCTTTTCAACCTATTTTGTCTGAGATGCTTGGTGTAAGAAATTTTCTAAAAAGTTGTGGATCAATTCAATAAGGATAAGTAGAAATAGTGGTGTAACAACAACACCCCACACATTGAAGTAAATGGAATCATTAATTAAATGAAGTAGACTTTCATTAATAAGGATATGCAGAATTTCAAATGAAGTAGAAACAGAGGTGTAACAAAAAACAAAATTAGTACTGTAATGTGGCTTAAACCCTTTGTGCCACACATCAGGTATGAGTCCTGTAAATTGTAGACATAATAAAGAAACCAAATGGAATAGGTCCTCTAAATTTCCAACACAAACCTTTGTTCCTGTAGCGATTCAGTGAGACGAATAGCGGGGCTTGAATGAAACTGATTGATTGAGATCATTGTTCGTCGTTCTCGATCGCAATTGAAACCCTAAAAATCGCCATTCATATCCCTAAAAACCCAATTTTCTTCAAACTGATGAAGTGTTGGAGTTTTACTGGTATAACACGCCTAGGATATGAAATCAGACGTCTTCATTTCGTAGAAAAAGCAACATGGGGGTATTTTGGGTTTTTTTTTGGGTTAAAAAGCCACATAAGGGCCTAAAAAGCAATTTTCTTTAACTGTTTCTTCAAAATCGTGATATATAGAGTGGCCCAAACCATTACTTTAGGCCTCCAAAAAAGTACATTCTTTTTAGGAATTTTTTTTTTCCTACCCCAATATTTAACCCTTTATCCCTACAAACAAACCAATATTCTCATTTAACACTTTACCCCTACTTTTTAAGTTTTTTGAAAGGGGTAAAATGAGAATATTGGTTTGTTTGTAGGGGTAAAGTGTTAAATGGGAATATTGGTTTGTTTGTAGGAGTAAAGGGTTAAATGTTCGGGTAAATTTTTTTTTTCTCTTTTTAGAGGATTTAGGCCCAAATTTTTTTATCTTTGTATGCTATATACCCCGTCAATTTTAGTAGTTGCATACCATAACATAAAGTTTAGCAAAAACTAAGATAAATTACATTTTGGTTAACCATTAATAAACCAAAAGTATTTTAAATATTGACTTAAAAAAGAGTACAATAAGATAAAATCGTAGTGAGAGCTACCAATCGTTAGTTGGTTCAGTGGTGATTGGTGCTGAACTTGGTAGGGAGGACCGCGGTTCGATCCCCCACAACTGCGATCGGGAGGGGGCTGGAACCACTTGATGCCAGAACTGACCCCCGAACCAGATTCAACTGGTGGTGAAAAGCCGAAAAAAAAATCGTAGTGAGAGCTAAATTTCTCATGGCAAATTAGCTTGGAGTTCTTGGTCATTGAGTTGTTGATGATAGGAATAGTATGATGGATTATTGTGAAAGTTGCTTAATTCAAAAGGTATTGGATGATGATTTTGCATGGACATGTAAGAAGTTTCATTGTTTGATGACAAATGATGAAGTGATGAGGAATGCATAGTTGGGGATATTGAAGAGTTCTGAGGTTGTTGAAATTGAGTTTCTTGAGAGATGCGATTCAATATTGAAAGACGGGCTTGTACATAAGCTAACTCTGCTTGCAACTCCACAACCTGTAATATGTAAATATAAATCTATTTACATTTTATTTTTGACACAAATCTATTTACATAATTAATCATCTAAAAAAAGTCATATAAATTAATTGTTCAATATATAGATTATGGCGTTTGAAACAGCCTCAATATATAATATTTTTTTTCGGCAACTAAAAAAAACAACATTTGGTCCTTTATTTTTTTTTTTAACACTTTGGTCCTTTATCTTTTTTTTTTGTAACACTATGATCCTTTATTATTTTTTATTTGTAACATTTAGGTCCTTTATTTTTTATAGATAAATAAGATAAGGACCAAAGTGTTACAAAAAAAAGGACTAAAGTGTTACAAATAAGAAAGATAAAGGACCATAGTGTTACAAATAAAAGATAAAAGATCAAAGTATTACAAAAAAAAGATAAATGACCAAAGTGTTACAAAAAAATAAGATAAACGACTTGCAGTGTAATTTTGCCTAATATATATCACCCTCTCTAATAGGGGACATGATTTAACTAACTTAACAAAATTACAGTATCAGCCGTTGGATCATAAAAAAGCAGCCGAGATCATAAATAGTTGATTTTATTAATATTCAATCTGGACTGTTCGATCTCTATTTAACCGTCTAGATCCAAAATTGCATGGAACTCTATTGTCAATCTAAATCCCTCTAATGGGTACTATTTTATTTTGGCCCACGATGAAAGTACTTATTAAGATATTTTCTTCTGCTACCCTACTGATTTTCTCGCGTGTTACGAATTTACAAAAATACTCACGTCTGCTACTTAGGTAGCAGATACACCCCAAAAACACCTACCAGATTTTGTTTTACAATGTCCGCTACTTAAGTAACGGACGTCGACATTTTTCAAAAATTCTCATTTTTATAACATCCACTACTTAAATAGTGAAAGAGTAAAAATGAAAATGCATAGAGTGTACGAGAAGCAGGTAAGGCGGCAAAAGAAGATTTCAGTCATTAAATATCAAGCCTTATAGGTAAGACTCTTCCATTTGTGGATGATCTAACACTAAAGTGACACTCCAATTTTTGTTTTTAATGTATAAGTACAAATTGTGCTCTAGCTATATTCATATCCTTGATACAACTTAAAAAATTGTTGTAGTTGACATCAATGACATGATGAGTTAAGCAATGTTCATTCATTAAGAAACTAAACTTTTCTCACTATAAACACACGAATTTCAGGAACCAAATTTGATGGTAAATCTAACTGTAAGAATATGTTTGATCATGCATTTAATGGTCTTACATTAGACCTTTGAAATCACAAGACATGCACATTAAGGAGTTAGTAAATGTGTTCCATATAAAACCTAACCAAAGCTGACAAGAGTGTCAAAGCAAACAAGACATACTCAATACTATGTAATGTGAAACAAACTTTGGCCTACGTGCAATGAATAACAGTTAACAGTGTGATTTGTGTCATGCCACTACTCTTGAAAAGTACACATTAATTCTACAGGGTTTAACTTTATACCTTTAGTATTCAGCAATTAATCCCTATGATTTTTTCTTCTTTCTCTAGTCACAAAATTTATTAGAATTAGTGTTCTGTTTCATATATTGAATACACGTCAAGTTTATGGTTTATAAATGAGACATGTTTTGTATCATGCGCAAATTTGTTTATATGTCGCATCACATCTCTTTTGATCAAATGATGAAACTTTATTGATCTAACAATTAAAAATAAATTTGTTCATCGTACAAGACTTAGCTCATTTTGTGCGCATTAAACAAAACTAATACTCCATCCAGTCTTTTTTATAAGCAACACTTCGAAAAAATTACACATATCAAGGAAACACATTTTACGTAGTTATTTTTATTTAATACTCTTAGAAATTTAAATGTATTTCATGTATACCCTTATTTAATTACTCTTAATTCAACTAACTTACTTATTTTTAATATTCCCTTTCATAATAAATAAGGGCATAAGTGAAATTAGACATTTACAACATTAGAAAAATGGTCAAAGTTTCTTATAAAAAGGACCAAATTTTTTTCTCAAAGTGTTACTTATAAAAAAGACCGGAGGGAGTACATCTGTGAAGGTGTCAACTATCTTGTTGGACTTCATGTAGCTATTTTCTATGTAGCATGCTCCCAATTTATTTATTTTTTAAGAAGCCGAGCTTTAATTCTTAAGAGCCCTAGTTTCATGTAGCTATTCTTCCTTGTAACACCATCTATTTTCATCCTTATATTACAAGAATTTAAAACAAGTTTTGCCTAGTCCTGGTGAGCTTAACTCGGTTGGCCGGAGTCGGGGTTCAGACCCCAGACACTCCACTTATTCATAAGTTAATTTTCTAGCCATTAAACTACTTAACAAAAAAAAGTTTTGCATACATAGACCATTCAAGTCTCTTCTCTCTCATTACCATTATCAAGAGACAATCCTACTAAATTCTCACAACCTATGTCTATACCCTTCATCTTTTCTACGATATGTATCTATTGGATACATCTCCATTTGTACTTGTAGAGTATTTGAACTATATATTTTCATATAAACCTAATTTTTATTTATTTATTTATAAGCAGAAACTTGAATTATAAGGAGTATAAGGGATACTCAACCCTTATAATTTAAATAAGGGTCATTATATGCTCTGAATACAAACTAGAGGATCATTACACCAATTAGAGAATACAAAAGATGTTGATTTCCTAATACGACCTATAAACCAAAACCAAGAAATGTATTTTATTTGATCCACAATGTCAGAAACTCTGATAACCTCTCGTCTAAAAAGGATCTTATTTCTTCCTAATGTGATGTGATTTACTTTAGTATATAGGAGTATCTGAACTCATGAAAGAAAAAATGTAAAAAAGTATATATAATGAAGAGAAAATATACCTGTTGTTGAAGAGCAAAGATGTGAGCAACACAACCATAAACAGGATCAGTAGCTCTAGCAAGAGCCTCATAACAAAGAGTAACAACAGCATCAAGACGTTTATGAACTGGAATCCGCATCAGTAACTTAGCTGCATTGCTAGCACCAAACACCTTATGAACTGCTGCAAAATGAGCACTTCCTTGTCCTGATGACTCAAAATATGGTGCAAATATGCAACAACCTTTCACACATTTTCTCCTTAGAAACTTACAAGCACCACAAGGTCCATCTCTACCACCATATCTCAAATCCATTAATTTCTCTCTTTCTTTCTAGAAGTTCTAAATGAGTACTTTCTCAACTCTCTGCTGACAGATTTTCTTGTGTGTCTCTCTCTCATTCATGTTCAATAAACCTTTGTGGTCATGCACTTTATAAATTACACTTTTTCACTTTTTGCCTTTTCAGTGTACTTGATAGAAAGGGGAAAAAAAGAGATAAATGAAGTCAAGTCGTGTCATGAGAATTGAAGGGTACTGGTAGTACATAAGAGAATAATAGTTATTCATAGTATTTACCAAATTGATTTTTTTTTCCTTAACCCTCCTATTCTTATAAAGGCTTTTAGTAATTAGTAATTAAAAGCTAATGTATTGGAGCTTAGTCGGTCTTTGAGTCGGATATTAAATTTTAAAACAAATAAATTAGAAGGTATTGTAAATAAGTCTGACCAACATTGTAGAGAGTTTTCAGACTTCAGATACTGACACAACTTTGTCTGAGATGTCTTTTAGGATATTTTTCAGCGTATAGAAATATATGTGAAAAAAGAGGCGTCTGTGAACTTTTTGACAGATCCACATGAAGGATGATCGACCGCCAGACCGACGGATTTTATGGTGTATGGGTGGGTAGGTGGAAAGTATGCATGTGTGGATTTGATTGTAGTTTCACTACTTGCAGTGGCGGTTTGCACACATGTGCAAGGTGTGCGACGGCATCGGGCCTCAAAATTTTGAGGGCCTCGGCTCAAAATTTTAAGGTCCTGTAATATTACTTATACATTATTTATACCTATAAAATATCAGATGTATATTAATAGATTAATTTTTAGGCCATAAACTAATAGTTATATATTGTTAATTTTCATATAATATTATATGAGTATCAATAGATTAGTTATCTATACTCGTAAATATAGTTTTAGTCCATTTTAATCTTTCCATAAAATTTAAACTTAAATTAGGAGGTTCTCCTTTTTGACGTTATATACAAAGATAATTATTTTGTATTTCTTATCCCATTTGATTTTATGCAATTGGTTTAATATTTATAATCTATATGTTTACAAGAATAAAAATGATTTTTTTTATATTATACGCAATTTAAATCGACAGTTTTTTAAAAAAAAAAAATTAAATTTTTTATATTAAGGGTCACTTTTATATTTTGCACAGGATCTCCTAAAACTCGGAGACGCCCCTGACTACTTGTTAGATTGAGGGCCGAAATTTTTACTGTAGGTCAGGTAACCCTTAAAGTTGTTTCAAGTAAAATGACCAAACATGAGAAGCATATTCTAACAATCAACATGCTTTCATACAATTTGCATTTGACATTTTTGCCTTCCTAGCAGCAGAGGCTGTGAGTCTTATGCAAAGAGTTTAAAATGTTATAAATAGTAATGTTGTGTTCCCTAGAACTATGATTGTTGTTTTTAAGAGAATTGACTTTATCATTCAAAAAGGATTAGCAGCGCAACTTATTACATGTTTGCTTTTCATTCATACATAATTATCCTTGTCAAGTAACAGAGTTACTCAAATTTTATATTTTATGATAAATAAATAGAAAATTCTAGATTCAAATCTTAATACTTCATCCGTCCCAAAATATAAGAGCTAATTTGACTAATGCACGTTTGCCAATGCACAATTTTGATCACTAATATCTTTAATTCTCTATTAGTAAAAATTTTAAAAACTTGATATTGCATGTTGTGCGGGTTCCAATAGAAAATTTAGGGTTAGCCGAGCAAGTTAAACATAGGAATAGGATACGCAAACATAAACATGCACAAGTGTGACAATATTATTTGATCGAGTTTCTAACCGCTGCGGTGTAGACACGTGTGCTAGAGTACTACATCAAGACCCCTACGAGAGATGGGACAATTACATCTATCCCTTCCATTCAATCTATCTTTTCATGGGTCATCTCTCGTGTTACTACTCACTCACTTTCGTGTTCCTCATCAAAGTCATGGCAAAAGAATGAATGAATGTTAATTTAAAAATGTGTACGGCTATCTCATACATTTGCTTTTAGGGATTTGGATTTACTGCAGTAATAAATACACGTAGTTATACGCTATGATCGATCTCGATCATTGATTTATCATCGGACAGTTTAAATTATTTTTACATGGAACGGCTGATGGTGTAACTGCGTTGACGCAATTACAACCGGAAATCAACTTCATGTTTTTAATGGCTTTTAAGTACCAATACAATAATTGTGTAAAAAAAGTATCAATACAATAACACTATTTTCTCTTTTTTTTTTTTTTTTTTCATGTAGTCTAGTGTGTAAAAATTCTACTCTTAAGCTAATAATAATGTCTCTACCAACTGAGTTAAGCTCACGAAAACTAAACACTATTTTCTAATTAATAAGTACCAATATACTATTGTTTTATATTGATTAATTTGTCTATCAAGATCGGTTGGTTCTCAGCGCGTTGTCTACATTGTGGTGGATAACATGAGGTATAAAAAAGAGTTTGAGGAGTCTCAAATCAAACTTAAAAATTACGCAAATCAATGAATGAACTTGGATTAACTTTTACTCTAAGTTCATTCTTGATTTGCGTAATTTTCTTTCCTCTCACTTTCTTTCTATCATATCAAACAGACCCATAAAGAAATAGTTGATCTTTTTTTATAGAAACTTATGACACGATAGAGATTGTAATTTGTGATTTGTGATTCAATCAGTATCCATTCAAAAAAAAAAAGAAGATTTTTCCCTTGCTTTTAATGAATAAACATTTATCATGTCAATCTTTTAGCGGTAAGTAGATAAGAAATCGTAAACATCTATTTAAAGGATTTGGATCCTCTCCTTCACTCTCCTCTCCATCTCTCTCAATCCTCTCTATATGTCTCTTAATCTCACTCTCTCTCATTATTATTTTAAAACTTTTTATTGAAGAGAGATTGAAATTAAGAGAGAGATAGAGAGGATTGAGAGAGACGGAGAGAAGGGTGAAGGAAAGGATCCAATCACCTATTTAAATGTGGCACAATTCATCGTCACCTAACTACTATTGATCAAATTTTAAGCATCGGTGAATCCTATATATCATATAACAATTTCTCACCCCAATAGTTCCCTTGATTTGATTAGGTGATCGATCTAACTCTAAGCCATTAATTTTTATTTTTCTTGACTTTCACCACCAATTCGGGGTCAGTTTTAGCATCAAGTGGTTTCAGCCCCCTCTCGATCGCACTTGCAGGGGATCAAACTGTGGTCCTCCCTATCAAGTTCAGCGTCAATCACCACTAAACCAACTAACGATTGGTTAAGCCATTAATTTTTAAAACATATACTATCTCTTACATTATACTCCTAAAATAAAGACAGTAATTGCTATGCACAAATAGTGTAAAATTGTCCTAAAAAATGTGTAGTTTCGATTTTATTTTATTTTGGTCAATAGTTTGGATTTTTAATGTGGTTTTTAATTTATTTTTTCTTCTAATTGTATATTCGCTTAATTATATTGGAAGACCCAAAATTTTCAAAAGTCATGATGCTGTTTGGTTTTGCTGGATGTGGGCTAATTGGGTCCGGAGTACTAGTTAGGTAGGGAAAAGTGTTATCTACACCATCTTCCTTTTTATTCATTTCTATTAATTGCTCATGAGTCTGTATTTTCTCCAAAATCACTTTCACCTCAATGCAAATCACTTTCACCTTTTGGTTTGATACTTGGTTAGACGGTGGTTCATTGTAAATAATAGGAGACTTTTTTAATTTTTGTGAAGATAGTAATCTTTGGTTTGTTGAGACATGAATGAAGGTCAGAGTGGGGGGTGGATGTGGATGAGATTATTGTATGCTTGGGATGAGTATGGAGGAGTGTTAATATTTGTATGTAGGTTAATATTTTTGATACATGGCGTTGGAATTTTGACCCCACTAATGGTTTCAGGTTGATATTCAGAATTAAAATGAAAATAATTTTTGGTATGCTTGGGATGTAATGTTGTTTTTTTTTGCCAATTATTCAATGAATCTGAAAAGTTAATTTTTTCTTATAATTAAGATGACATCCTATAGTTCAAAACACAATCACGTATGACAATGCATGACTTTGACCGATTAATATTTTTAATTGTACAATAGTAAAAATTATAAAAATATGATATTTTGAAAATACCCATCGAGATGAATTCAACAACATCTTATATGTTAATATTTGTCTTTATTTATTAGTAGAAAAATAGAATTTCCGGTAAGTAAGTTTTAATCATTTCTAGGTCTTCACCACACGGGTGGAGGATCTCGCTTGTTATTTTAAAAAGTAATATGTTATGAATTTATGACTTACCTTACTGTACTACATTTTTGCTGTTAACCAAAGTTATATACATGAAGGTCGACTAGTCACATGACACTAGTAAGACAAGTTTGAAAAAATTCAAAGAGTTACAATATAGAATTATGGATATATTCTTAAGTCAAAGGAAAATATGGATAGTATATTCTATCATGTGGTGCAAACACAAAGCATTTTTGTTCAGTCTTTTGGGACAATGTTGCTTGAACTACTTCCATGATAATGACTTGCAAATAATTAATTTGGCTTAACCTCATTTGGTTTGCAAGTGGACCATTCTATTTTATTAATTAAAATATGTTTGTTTATTATATATGTGTTTGATTGATTGAGAGCAATTTTACTTAATAAGAGTATCTAGCCTTGGTCATAGTGATACAAATATTTATATCATTCATCTACTTATAATCAATTAAAATCGACTTCTATCAAAATTACTAATTTATTCTTAGTAATTTTAACTATATTTCAAATTTTGTATCCTTCATTGTAATTTTACTAAAAAAATATAGAAAAATATAAAATACATATAATAAAAAGATGATGTGCTTAAAATTAGGAATAAAATAGATTATATATAGGAACAAAACAAAACAATCTATATACATTAAAATTTCACTAAACAAAACAAAAAATAGTAATATATGAATCTATGTTAAAAATAGGAACAAAACAATAAAAAATTATAAAAAGTTTAGTCGATAAAAAAAATTATAGAAAGAATATAGGAAAAAGGAGACTAGTTCGACATTGATAAGTGGGAGGGCATGAAGCCGTCTGCGGATTTTTGTTACCCGGTCCTCTTCAACTATAGTACAAGATCAGTTTAGGGGTTATTAATTAAGAGTCGTGTTTACTCTTCTTAATTTACTTCTGTTCTCTGGAATTTGTATTATGATTTATTTATTTGGAATAAATATTGCGACTATGTTTCTTTAGACATAATATTTAAGTTATGTTTTTAAATTACTCTTTATCGAGGAAACAATTTATAAAAGAGACATTGCATTCTGATTGATGTTTTAGAAAATTTTTACTCTAATTTAATTTGAAAATTATCGCCAATGTTTTATTTCAAAGTTTTCGTTGTTTTTAAAAACAAATATGCCTACTTTAAGGTTTAGA